>NC_056750.1:384807224-385069724 GCF_019279795.1 Protopterus annectens
AGAAAGCATATGACAAGGTCCCAAGAAAGCTGATTTAGGCAGTCCTGTAATGGTCTGAAGTCCTAGAACGACTGGCAGAATTAGTGCAAGATATGAAAAGGACTCAATGACAAAAGTACAATAGTGTTTGGACTCGCATAAGGATTCCCAATGTGAGATGGGAGAATTCATTTCTAAGCCCACTGCTACTCATACTAATGATGGGCTACATTAGCAAACAGGTAGGAGGGGAAAAGGTCAACAAAGCTGTTGTATGCAGTGTGGCATTACAAGCAGATTCTGAATAGGAACGTCAGCAAATGATAGGAGAATGGGATACAAAGATAAAGGGACATGGGCTTAAACTGAGTACAGACAAGACAGTTGTCATGGCAGTGAATGGGAAAATCAGAAGAAGCTGAAAACTGAGATAGAAGTGAAAACAGTGGAATGTGTTAACAATGTCAAGTATTTGGAAGGTGTGGTTTAGGAAAAGGGAAGGCTGAATGAGGGGCTGAAAGCTAGAATCAGGGGGACTGCAGCTAACTTGCTCAGAGTGTCGGGAGTAGTATGTGACAGAAGAATGTCAATGAAGATGTAATATCTAAGGCTTACAAAACAACGGTGTGACAAGTGCTTTTTATGGTACAGAAACCTGAGCAGTGAAGGCAGAGCAGATGAGTAGAAGTGATGGAGATGAAGTGCCTGAAATGGATGGCTTTCTCTCAGTGTCTTACTTAGTAGTGCCAGAGAGTGATGGTTCAGGTTCACTGGCATCTGCTGTAAATGATGATTACTGTGCTACTCCTGAAATGGCCAGTGCACCTAACCAACTAATCAATGAACTGAGTACATAATATAACCTTATTGCTTGTTTACTGGAGATTGCCCAAAACTATATATTGAAACAAATATAGACAACACTTTGGTTAAATCCTGACAAACTTTGAAAGGTAATGTGCTTTTCTCAAAATATATTCACAAGCACATACTGACATCCCAAAGGTATAAATAAAATGATTGGTTATTAAGGTCATGCTAAGAATTAAGTGCATCTACCTCTAGGTAGACAGTATTGGCCAATGTCCTTTCAGTTGTCATGTTCTGTGTTTCTGTATGTCTCTGTTTCTTAGTATTTTGTTTTATCTTTCAGGGGGATAATTCAAAGTCTCCATACCTTGGGGTACCATTAATTCACAGCATGAATCACTTACTAGAAGAAATCATGAAACTTCATAAAACTTTTAAACAAAATTATGCCTTTTATTAAGACAAAGTGGAAAATAAACTGAATAAATATGAGGCATGCAGCTCAGAAACAAAGACCAGTGAAGATTCAGTGCACAAATCAAAATCTGAATGATTGAAGGCAGATGGTGCTTGAACTATGCAAATCGGTGGAAGCAGCTGAGCGTGCAATCTCTAGAAATGAAGCAAGAAACCAAGCATTTCAGAGTGATCTAAACAAAATGTGCCGAAAAGTGGAGATGTGTTCTACCAAAATAACTGCTTTTGAGAAAGAGAAGAATGTTAGTAAACAGCTACTTACATTTATTGTAGTCAAGGTAAGTTAGAACAAGGCAATCAAAAGCATGCTACCCATCTTGTCAGTTATAAAAATAAATACATAATATTGTAAGAAAAACAAAAAAGATTTAATTACCTGTATTTTTGGTGGTGGGGTCAGGGGCTTAAAACAATGTTTCTCAAATGACATGTCCAGCGTCCCTGTGAAGACCCTGGCTTTTTTATGCAAGAGCTCTATGCAAGTATGAAAACATTGTGCATTTAAAAATTCACTATTCACATTAAATGTGGAATCAGGTTAAATGTAGAAAGATGGCAATCAATGAATGTGTAAACTATTTAGTAAATCAGATCTTGATTATTATAAAGTGTTTATGGGTGGGTGTGTGTGTTGGGGGAAGGTGCTCTGCTTTTGTGCAAATGTGCCATAAGGTTCTTTTCTACATGGAGGCCCAAACTACTTTTCTTGATGATAGAAATCAAAATAAAAATACTAAATACCGGATAAAGCAACCAACGACTTGAATATATCAAACTTGTAGAAAAAATAGACGTCGGTGGCACACAGCAGAAATATGTATTAATAAAACCAGAGAAAGTAAGCGCTTTTGCGGATAAACTCCGCTTCTTCAGACTAACAGTAATTTAAAAATAGCATAACATTTAAAAAGTCTCTCTAATCATACACCAACCAATGACAGGCAAGACCTTAATCACTCAAAGGAACATTAAAGTGTTAGTGCAATGTAAAAATATAAATATATATTTCCAAATCTATAGTATCTAATAAATCCAAAAAACATTAAAGCAATATGTATAAAATATATAAGCATGTCTATATATGGTAACATAACTTACATTAAAACACAAAGCATATAGAATACATACTTATTAAAACATATAACATGTATATGTATGCATATATATATGTGTGTGTGTGTGTGTATATATATATATATATATATATATATATATATATATATATATCTATATATATTTAAACAACTGACCATGAGACATGTATAAACAATATAAAAATATATCTCTACCTACAATTAGTAAACAACATTAAAATATATCATATTCCATTCATATTCAGAGGGGTTAATGTTTTAAACTTCGAGCTTTCAGGAATGGCTTCTGTGATACTTTACTATTAAGACCAGGTGGTCTATCAGCTTGAAGCTTCAATATCCATTTTGTTCTATGGCTTCTGTTCGACTATTTAAATTTCCCCCTCTCTTATTCATAGGGACTAACTGTAGCACAAAAAATTTAAAACTATGTCCTGAGCCTTCAGTTTTAATATGCATAGCAAACGCATTGCTCTCCTTAACATTCCTTATGTCCCTCATATTGATAGTCTGTATAAAAGCATCTCTCTGTATGAGAAAAGACTATCTGGGACTAAAACAAGAAAGATCCAAGGAGATCTTAATGATTTTGTGACTGGGAATGTCTTTTCCTGGCAGAGGGAAGGGAACAACATAGAGGCGCCTCAACGCAATACAGTAAGTGGGCGAAGCATAGAGAATAACAATGGAGGAACAGGGTTAACAACTAGTTCTTCTCATACTGCTTCTAATTTTGTTAATAATTTTGTTAATACCAATCCAGCCTTAGTTGGTCAAGGATCTAAAGTGAGTACTCAGGATAAAAGCGTTCCAGAGACATTGAGAGAAACGGCATCACTGAATGATGTGAATGTGCCTGCTACTAAACCTAAGCACTCTATTGCAAATGAGGGTGCTTCGAGTAGTAAGGGGCAAAGCCCTGCAACACAAGTAATGGCTGCATTCAATATGGAACAGAGTAGTTTTTTACTGCACAATCCTCTCCCCATCAGAGGGAGATCCAGGAGCCATACATTCAATGGCAAAACAACATGACGAACACACAGTGTCGACGACCAGGTAAGGAATGGAAAAATGGCCAAACAAGCCTAGTATTTAATATTTCATCCTATTCCTTGACTGATGTACAGGTGACTTTATTGAATAGGGGCTTGAGTTTTATACCAGCCCAAAAGACTGACCTTGTGAATGTTTTAAAAGAGCTTAAAATGTTTGGCAAGACACTGACTTTGAAAACTATGTTTCAAGGAAATACACAGAATCATTGCATTTTTAAAAAAACGAGTACATATATCCCTCCCAGTAATTCAACTATTGATTTGTTTCTAGAAATATGTGAAAAGCAGATGAGAGAATTTCTATGAACAATAATAATAATAACTTTTGTAATTTGTCAGCGAATGAGAAACAAGCACTTCTTGACTTAAAAGCCTTAACGTGTTGAGATACGTCCAGCAGACAAAGGGGGAGGGGATTGTTGTTATGGACAGAGATGCATATATTCATGGCATGTTATGTTTGCTTAATAATGATGACACTTACCAAGAAATATCCTCCATTACTGCTCAGGCAGTTATAGATAAAATACAGTTTTTGATATTTCATTTGCATTTGACAGGAATGATTTCACAGTCACTGTTTGATTATTTTAATGTTGATTTTCCAGTAATTCCGATTATTTATGGGTTACCTAAAATTCACAAAAGGACAGTTGACCCTCCAATTCATCTTGTAGTGTCTAGTAGGGGATGGGCCACAGAAACTCTTTCAATTTTTGTGGAAAATACTTTACGTCTCATCCTAAGAGAATGCACTACTGTGTTAAAAGACACAAAGGATTTTCTAGTAGAGTTGGGCACACATCTTGAAGTGTCAGATGACCCTTGCTGGCTCGTTACCTTAGATGTTGAGTCCCTATTCACAGTTATCCGGAATACTGGGGTATTGAGAATGTTAGGGATTTTCTATGTACTAAGAGTATGTCATCTGATAAAATCAACTTAATATGTGCACTACTAGAAATTATTCTAGAAAATAATATTTTTATATTTGGAGAGGAGCACTACATACAGAAGTTGGTGTGGCTATGGGCACGGCATGTGCCAATAGCTACGCCAAGCTATCTTTGGTACAATGGGAAACTAACCACGTTATTAATAATAATGAATTTGCTGAGTCCATTACCTAGTATAAGCGTTTTGTGGATGACATTTTCCTTCTATGGCATGATACAGAAGAACGCCTAAAGGGATTTTTTACATACATTAATAATGTCACCCCATTCCTTAAATTTACTTATAAATACTCAGACAGAGAAATTGATTTTCTAGATGTAAAGGTGAGGAGAGATATACTTCATCAGGTGTCTACTGAACTATATAGGAAACCAGTTAGGAAAAATGCTGTGCTTCACAACTGTAGTATGCATCCTAAACATACCAAGGTGAATGTTCTGAAAGGACAGCTATACTGTATTATTTGTCTACATAATGATGACACTGCTCTGCATACATCACTCTCTTACCTAAAACAAGAGTTTATGACAAGAGGGTATAAGGAACGTGATATAGATAGACAGATAGAGCTAGCATGGGAAGAAAGACTTGATAGATGTAAACCTTACAATAGTAATGCAGGAATGGCACAAATAAGACCGATAAGTAGTAATGAAATTAATGCACTTTCTATAGGAAATATAAATAGTGAGGGATTCAGGATGCCACTTACATATGCCAGTGATATAAATTTAGTATGTGATGTTATAAAAAATAACTGGGATATTTTATCTAGCATTAAGGAACTCAATGGAGTGATGGGAGACTAACCTCATTTTACTTTAAAAAATAATACGTCTTTAAAAAGACAACTTTGTTATAAGTCTACAGGAGTACATCAGTATAATCGCTTGGATAGATTAGGAATGTACATATGTAGAAGATGCATGGCATGTTCCCATATACATGTTGGAGGATAGTTTATACATCCACAAAAGGGTTTTAATATTGAAACAAACTTTTATGGTGACTGTCAGATGAAGAATGTGGTATATTTTAGTTTTTGTGTGACCTGCTATGCCTCCTATATCGGAAAGACAAATCGTGTTTTTAAAGACAGAATACTGGAACATATGAGGGACATAAGGAATGTTAAGGAGAGCAATGCACTTGCTACGCATATTAAAACTGAAGGCTCAGGACATAGTTTTAAATTTTTTGTGCTACAGTTAGTCCATATGAATAAGAGAGGGTGTAATTTAAATAGTCAAACAGAAGCCATAGAACAAGAATGGATATTGAAGCTTCAAGCTGATAGACCACCTGGTCTTAATAGTAAAGTATCACTGAAGCCATTCCTAAAAACTCGGGCTTTAAAACATTAACCCCTCTGAATATGAATGGAATATGATACATTTTAATGTTATTTACTAATTGTAGGTAGACATATATTTTATATTTATACATGTCTCATGGTCAGTTGTTTAAATATATATATATATATATATATATATATATATATATATATATATATATATACACACACACACACACACACACACACATAGATGCATACATATACATATGTTTTAATAAGTATATATTCTATATGCTTTGTGTTTTAATGCAAGTTATGTTAGCATATATAGACATGCTTATATATTTTATACATATTGCTTTAATGTTTTTTAGTGTTTATTAGATACTATAGCTTTGGAAAGATATATTTATGTTTGTATGTTGCATGTTATATTTTTACGTTGCACTAGCACTTTAATGTTCCTTTGAGTGATTAAGGTCTTGCCTCTCATTGGTTGGTGTATGATTAGAGATACTTTTTAAATGTTATGCTATTTTTAAATTTCTGTTAGTCTGAAGAAGCGGAGTTTATCCACGAAAGCGCTTACTTTCTCTGGTTTTATTAATAAATATTTCTGCTGTGTGCCACCGACATCTATTTTTTCTACTTTTCTTGATGGCTACAGAGGCTTAAGGACTTTTCTGATAGTGACAGGGTTGCTATGACAGTCTAATAACTCATAATTTAAAGGAAGTGTACATAAGATATAAAAAACGAACATACCACGGATTCATTTACAAACTTATGAGTCTGATTTTGAGTAGGGAATATCTCTTCTATTTCAACAAAAAAGGTTAAATTAAATTTAAACACACTACTAGTTTTATTTTATGCTAACTTACTGATCTATAGTGTAAAGAATACGCCAATTATATGTCCATGATTTGACAACACTTTATTGCACAACCGATTTTGCAATAATTGTCACTTAATGAGAGTGCGCTCCCACACATTATTATTAAACCTCATTTTCGAAATGGGGTCAGGGTGTTATGTCAACTGTCATAACCACTCTCGATGAACTGCCACTCTCCTACCATCTTCAACAGTTATGCAGTACTGTGACTGTCTCAAGTCTTCTCTCATGCAATCCATCCATTTCTTGGTTGAATATCCTCATTTTCTCATGCCCTCTTCCTATCTCCCAATTCTTCTACATCAAATAATTTTCTTCTTACCTGCCCATGAGCCAAAACTATCTTAAAATGTTCTCTGACCTTCTCTGTAACTGGAGCTACTTTGTCTTCAGCTCTGGTATTATCATTTATTTGTCTGTCTCACAATGTGCCTCCTGTCAGTCAACACAGCCATTCATAACTATCACTTTCTCAACTGCTCTGCTTTTACTGTCCAGGTTTCTATCCCATACAGTAGTACTGGTCTCACTAATGTTTTGTACACCTTGATTTTCAGCTTCTTTAAGACTCTACTGCTACACACCACACCTGACACACTATGTTAGGTGGCTACAGTCCCTCAGATACTAACTTTGACTTACTAATTTAGACTTCCATTCTTTCCAAACATCCCTCTCCAGATAATGAAGCTGTTAACTTGTTCCACTAGCTTCCTTAATATTTAGCTGTCAGCTTCTTCTAATGTCCCCCATTTACTACCATGACATTCCCCTATCATTTTCTGAAGTTCATGTTCATAGCCTGCTTGTAATGCCATGTCATCTGCATACAGCAGATTTGTTGATCTATCCCCTGTGACCTATTTGCTAATGTAGTCCATTAACAGACTAAACTCTGATGGACACCCACTCCCAATGGGAACCCTTCTATGAGACTGAACATTGTTCATACTTGTGTCATCAGGTCCGTGAAAGTGCCCTGCACTAATTCCACCACTGTTTCCAGGACTTTGAACTTATTCCAGGACTACACAGATTACCTTTCTTGGGATCTTGTCATATGTTTATCCAAGTCTAGGAATGCCCACAGTTGAACTCTTTCCTCATCTCCATTTTCTTCTCCACTATCTGGCTCACAGCAAACACTGCACCTCAGAAAAGTATATCCCAAACAACAGAGGCCCTAAGAGTGATCCCTGGGGTACACCAATCATTATGGTTCTACTGCTTGAGGTGGCTTTTTTGATAAGGTGGTTTCTATCAGTGAGCCAGTTTGTTACCCGTCTGGTTACATACAGACTGATGCCTAGTTGAGAGAATTTATCTATTATACCTGAGTGGGGAATAGCATCTCAGGCTTAGGCCAGGTCAAGGTAGGTGGTGTGCACCATCTTCCCATCATCCATGGCTTTGGTGACTGTCTCAAAGAAGGCAACCAAATTTAAAGACAAGACCTCCCCTTGACAAAACCAAACTGTGTGGGATGGAGTGTTTGGAGGTTGCCAATGTCCTTGTTAATGAAGTCCATGATAATCCATTCCATGCCCTTGCAGATCAGGCTAGTTAGGCTGATGGGTCTATAATTTCCTGGATTGGTGGATGCTCAGTGGCTGTCGTCTACTCGGCTGGGATGAAGCTGGTACTCAGGCTTTGGTTGAATAAGGTGCCTAATGGTGCTGCAAGTTCCTGCCTGAGTTCATGTAGGATGCAGTCTGGGATGTTATCGGGTCCCATGGAGGCTGTATTTTTTGCCTTTGAGATGGCAGTGATGACTTGCTCCCTAGAGATAAGGGGAGGGGGGCAGGTGCTGCTATGTCCTGATTTACTGATGGGGGGGACAGAGGGGTGAAGTTTTCACTGAACCTGTCTGCCAGCAGGTTGGCTATATCTATGGCATTTGTGTATGTGGTGTCCTTGGCCACCAGTTCTGAGCAGATCTGAGTTCTTCCTTTGAAATTGTGGATATATGTGAAGAAGGCCTTATGATTGCTTTTAGAAGATGTGGCCAGTTTGGACTCGAAGTTTGCTTTGGGGGATTTCACTAATGATTATATTTGCTTGTTAAGGCTAAGGAGAGATTGCTTTCAATTAGGCACCTACTTCTTCTTGGTCCTGGACAGTAATTTTTTTTCCTTTTATTATAGAGTTTATTTATTGCAGATGTCCACCAGACAGGTTTACTCTTCCTTGAGGATGATGATTTTGTCCTGTTGGGTATTCCTGATTCCATGCAGCTATATAAATGCTCATGTAGTACTTTGGTGTAGGTTTGGACATTTCTGCTAGTTCCTATGGAGGGGGAGGGGGCTGTGAAGCTGTTTATAACTTTCCTCAGGAGGTTATAATCAACTTTGGAGAAGTTTTTATGTTTGATCCTAGCAAGGTGGGGGGTTGGGGAGATGGTGACTTTGAAAGTGACCACTTTGTGGTCAAATCTTATCAAGGAGGATGACACTGTAGGGATGCTGCAGTGGTTACTCATGTTGGTTAATACAAAGTCCAAGATATTATCACCTCTTGTGGTGGTGTCAACCAGCTGGTCCAAGGCATTTGCATTGACAAAATCAAGGAATCTCTGGGCGTTTGTGTTTTGGCATGAGTAGTTCTTCCAATTTATGGTTGGATAGTTAAAGTCGCCCAAGATCAGGGTATAGGGTTTAATCCTGATAGATACAAAGAAATACAGATAGGTGGAGTGCGCATCTTGAGTCAAATTCGAGGGCCTGTAGCTAGCTATGATTTGAATAGGGGTCTTATCAATAGTTAATTGCACCTGGCGTGTATCCTCAGTGTCATACTGTTTGACCAGATTGGAGGTGTGTATGTCTTTAATATATACTGAAACTCCACCTCCTTTTGCTTTGCTGCCCACAGCTTGGGGTCTGAATGTATGATAGGATAAGTAACCATGTAAAGCTGGGGTGCTCACTGCAGCTTTGAACCAGGTTTCTGTGACTGCATAAATGTCAGCATATTCCAGGGTTAAGAATGCTGGTAATGGGTGCAATTTCATGTTTAGACTCCTAGCATTTAGTAGCATGACCTTTAATTTGCATTTTGATTATATTTTCATGTTGGTAGTTTTGACCTCATGGCATTGCCTAAAACAGGCACTATGGGGAGGCAAGAGCCTTTGCCAGAAGCCTGAACCCCAAGGGAGACAGATGCAGGCTGTCTCTGGCAAAGCATTCTGGTCTGTTGATCATGTCTTTCCAGACTGTCAGGTACTGGATCCCATTGGAATTAAAACAGAAACTAAGCCAATTGTTAAAGGCAGTCATTTTCTGTTTGTATTAAGGCATCATTCTGGGTGAAGGTAGAATGTTGCGTAAGGCTAGGGACATACTTTCCTGGGACAGACATTCAGTGAGCTCGATCATGTCTCTCTCAATATAATCCAGGGAGGTACATCTTGGATTCTGTCTGAGTTACAAAACTTTAAAAGTAATATATATATATATATATATATATATATATATATATATATATATATATATATATATATATATATATATATATATATATATATATATATGTGTGTATGTGTATGTATATATATATATATATATATATATATATATATATATATATATATATATATTTTTTTTTTTTTTTTGTGGAGTCTGTACCCAACATAGCCATCAAACTTCCCTCATGGCCAATTTATAGGACCATTATTTTTTTCCTTTTCAAGTAGAAAGCTGATTTGGCCATTCAGGGTGAATGTCCTTTGGCCTCTTTCCCCTTTGATGCAAGAGCTGAGCCCAGTTTATGCACCTACAGTCTCACCTTGTGGCTGTGACTTCTTCAATCAAATGCTCAGGGGGGGGGGGTATATCATCCTAGGGTTCACACGTACTAAATACCCAAATTATGTGATTCACCTCTGTGCAAGTGCAATCATTACCCTAACCAATAATGGTGAATACCTTGTTTTTCTCTCTCTCTTTATTTGGTACTGGCATTGGTCACTCATTACCACTCTTCCTGTGGGCAGCTTCTCCAGCATCCAAGTCACTAGTTGGAAACAGGTAATCTAGGACATTTCCATCCTTCTTTGCTATTAAGAAGAGCAGAAAGCAGTATTCTCTCAAAGGCTGCTGTGTTAAGAATTGAACAACCAAATGCCTTACTCCATCTTGTCAGGGTTCCATGCAAAATAATATTCTCATTAGTATTACACTTGATGGCTAATGAAAGATAACCATGTATAATTATTAGTTATCATATTGATGATAAGATATTTGAAATAACTTACCTTCTGCTGATGTAAAATATGTAAGCTGCTTTTAGATTATTATAATTTACACTTTATATCCAGGTTATATCAGGCATGCAGTACTTTCTTGGATTTCCTGGCTCTCAAACAGATACATGTTTGCTTCTGAAATGTGTTCTTTGATGGTACAATAATTGATTTACATTGCAGATTTATTAGAAATGGCTGAGAATAAACAGCTAATTGTACTTAACATTCACTTTAGAATGATTTTTTTGTGGAATCAGTGACTTTACATCTGGTTAAATACCAAAAGAAAACTAACTGTTGCAAACGCAGCAATAGCATGTAAATTGGGCATTGGAGAAGTATCTCTTGCAAAAGTATTGCAGTGGCATTCAACTTTAAATTGCTATAGCCAGTAATGAACATTCCTGAGTTGATACATTCAGAGGCACTGTAGTATCAGTGTGTGTGCGTGTGTGTGGTTTTCAATCTACTGATCTGCTTCTGAGAAGTATGCCACCATGGCAACCTAAGCAGGAATGTCACATTCTTGTAGTTGTTGCTACCCTAGCAAACAGTTTCAAACTGACCTGTCTAAGAGAAATGAGTTACTCAATTTAATGATCAAGTGTGTGTATGGGATTATAAAATTGGCATTAGTTCTATGAAATGGTAATTCATAATTAATTCTGCATGCTACTCAGTATGACCCTGCATGGTAATAGTATTCGACAACCATTTGGAAATAACCTGTTTTGACACAGGTTGGTCCTTCTTTCATTCTTCACAAGTAATGTACAACTGATCCAATGATTTAACGATCTGAAAGATTTAGTACTATTGAGACAGTACCCAAGTTGTCTGTGGACATCCAAGGTATGGAGTCTCTTTTCTTCCTCATTTGTGTTTTGACACTGTTACTTTTACCTTCATGGCGAATAAACAGTTGACCAAAAGTCCTGAAAGTTTTTGCCTGTCAATATACAGTATCTGAGTTGCCTGTGGCCATCCAAAATGTGTAACTTTCTTTCTCATTCATTTTTACATTCTGGAATGAAAATGGAGATGAATTGCCTGTCTCAATGTAAACTCAAACAACCTTAGGCATAAAGGAAATATTTGTTCTCAAAGTTACTCTATCCTTGTGAAAAATAATATAGAGATGACCTACTATAAGAGTTTATATCTGATATACTCTTTTTGTACAAGTTAGAGCAAAGGGAACACTGTATTCCAAGATAAGGACTTTAAATAAGCCTCAAGAGCAATCTCAAGGGAAACTCTACATTTTTCCCATACAAAATTAAGATTGCACTTAGGAACCACCTGCCTTCTGGGTAGATGGATGTGTAAAATCCCTTTCAGAAACTATTTCAATTGAGAAAAGGGGAGGATCTACAGACAGACCAGCAGAGGTGGCTAAGAGGTGAATCTAGATAGAGGAGTAAGAGAGAATAACAACTCATACAAGTATTTATTTTACATTTGTTGACTGGGATAGTCCAGCTCAGACAAAGTCCTTTTTCAGGAGAGGACCGGGGAGAAAAGCTCCACAGTACAACTATAAATTATACAAACATGTTGCATTAAATATAAAAATATAGTAAGGTTAGCAGCCTATAACTTAATGATAAAAGAGACAAGAAAAACATAAAAGTGGAACAGACAAAGAAAAATAGATATTGAAATTCAATAAGTTGATCAGTAACTAAATGAAATCAACGGAAGTTATAAAATTATTATTAATAGGTTAAGATATAGTGCAGCAGAAATCAAATGTAAAGAGGAGAAGTAGTAAAAAGAGTAAAGATGCACTTTGGTCCCATTATTCCATGGTGTCCTGAAGATCCACAAGGATCCTTTGTACCCCACTTTTAGACCCGTTGTGGTGGGTAGTGGGTGGCTGACTGAGCCCATCTCCATTTATTGGGATAGGTAGCTTCCATCCTCATCACAGCACTACTTCAGCCCTCCTATCCTTTACTAACACCATAAACCATAATCGCAACAATAATTATATATCCTTAGCCCTCTTTTTGGATCTTTCCAAGGCATTCGATATGGTTGATCACCAACTTTTAATCCACACCCTGCAAACATTCTGTCTAGATACTGGAGCCCTCCAGTGATTTCAATCCTACCTGAATGGTCGACAGCAGGCTGTCCACTGGAAGAACAAACTCTCTAACTTTCTACCTAACACCCTTGAAGTACCACAAGGCTCTATACTAGGGCTGTTGCTGTTTTCCATCTTCATTAATGACCTTTATGCTGTATCCCAAAAGTCAGCTGTATCCAATATGCTGATGACTCTACTCTGATTTGCACAGCCACATCTCCAGTAGAGTTATGGTCAGCTACCCAGACCACCTTTAATACAATAGAAAGCTGGCTTTCTGAACATCGTCTGATCCTAAATCCCAAAAAAACTAAAATGTTATTTTCATCAACACGTAGGTCTACCGCTTTCACCTTTACCATAAAATCAAATGATGGCACAATAATCTCCCCTGACCCATCTACAAAACTATTAGGTGTCATCATAGACAATAATCTAAAATTTGACCTACATGTTAACCAAACTATCAAAACCATCAATAAAAAACTAGGGTCACTTTACAGAATAAAAGCCTTCCTAACCCCTTCAGCTAAAATTGCCATAGCTCGCTCTCACCTTCTTTCAACCCTTCTGTATGCATCCCCTCTAATCTCGAATTTAAACAAGACTGTCCTTAACAAACTCTCAGATTGCTACAACCACACTGCCAGGTTTGCCACTGGGCTGCCTTTTAGGACACATCACTGCATCAATCTAAATCAGCTTGGGTGGCTTGAACTACCCAGCCTAATCCAGTATAACCAACTGATTATGGCCTATAAAATCCTCTATAATCCGGACAATACTCCTGCACTTAAAAATATTATCACCCCCTATAACAATTCTAGACCACTTCGATCCTCTAACAAACTACTAATTCAGACTAGCAAAATTAATAATACAGCTGGTGATTCTCTCTTTGCAAACTCTGTAAGTAGATCCTGGAACTCTCTTCCAGCTAATATTACCTTACTTTCCACCTTAGGTCAATTTAAAACTAGACTCAAACAACATTTGTCACTTAACTGGCTATGTCAATGTATCAAGCCTGGCTAACTCTCTCTAGAATGTGTAAAAATCTGTTAACCAGTTTACTGTGTAATTTAATTTAATCCTGACTTGTGATCAGGATTAACTGTAACCTATGGAACTTTGTTTAACTTGCTTTCTTATGTAATCTCTGTAAATAGTCTGTTTGTAATATGTAATGCTGTATCTGCTTACCCTTGGAGCTTTTCTCCCCGGGCCTCCGCTGAAAATGGACATGCATCCAGTCAGACTATCCCGGTCAACAAATGTAAAATAAAAATAAATAAAATAAAATAAAATAAATGAGTGCCCTACAGTACTGCGAGATACAGAACATTTTTTGTGTGATCTTCATCAAGTGGCATCTGGACCTAGCGGTGACGTGATTGACATCTTGGTCACACTTGATGTGATATCTTTGTTCACCTCAATACCTAATCAGGAAGGTATCAGCATGGTTAAATCATATTTAATTTGACAGGGCCAGTTGACAGTCCAACAGATAGACTTGCTCTGCCTTCTACTTATACTGATGTTAGAGCATAACATATTTTTGTTTGGCAAGACCTGCTACTGGCAGTGGTGATGGGTACCAGCTGCACCAATTCATATGCTACTTTAGTGATGTCTGAATGGGAATATCAGCATATATTGGTGATAGGGGCTCCACAAGGATGTTCTTATCGACATTTTGCCGATGACCTTTTCATTGTTTGGCAGGGGGACAAAGCCACTTTGGAAAGGTTTTTCTGCCATTTGAACACTAGTACTGGAAGAGCTCCAAAGAGAGCATTGTTTTTTTGGATGTTGAGCTGGTCAAGGAACCTTCAGGGGGGATTATAGGGTCTATATTATATAAAAGAACAAGTCTCAACTCACCTTTGATTGACCCCTGTTTCCCAAAGCTGCACAACATTGAACGGACAAAAGAAATCAGTTGGCCTTTCTGTTAAATCTGCCCTTTTCCTGACTGTAGTGCAATCTTGGAGTTAGTATATTTAGTTAGGGGGTGTGTGGGGGGCACAGCCCCTCACATCGGTGGGTATGGGGGGTGAAGCTCCCCACTTGTATAGTGTTTGTTGTAATGTGGTGTGCGTATTTGGGCTACTGATTTCTTTCCATTGGAAATAAATTGGTGATTTGATGGTTCGATATTGTGGAGCTTCGGGAAATAGGGGTCAATCAAAGGTGAATTGGGATTTTACTCATTCGTCTTTATAATATAGACCCGGATTGTAACTAGGATGTACAGGAAGGATTGGTATCAACCAGCATACCTTCACATGAATGGCATGGACCCCCAACATGTTTTTAGCATAGTGGTAAAGGATAAGCTATGAAAGTATTACATTTATCTTGCCAAGAACAGGACCTTATGAGTGGGCTGGCATGATTAAAAACTGAATTTAGTAGTAGGGGATATAATGAAGCCGAAATTAAACATGCCCATTGTAAGGTCTTGCAAGAAAGAGAAGGGAGGTGCAGACCATACTTCTCTGATGGTAGAAGGGGATGTACAAGCAGGGCTAGACGTGATTTAGGTATTCCCATGGTCTTGTCCTTTTCTGGTAACATGGGGGTTATCACAGTGGTTATATGTAACAATGGCATATTCTGGGTATAGATGACAGGATAACTAGGCTAGTGGGGTCATGGCCTAGATTCGTGTACAAGAATCAATGAACATTTAAAGAATGCCTTTATTACTCTAGGGAGCCAGGGTAAGCCATGAGGCTGTAGCAGGCACACGAAAATGTAATACATGTACCTTTTGCATCTATATAGCCGAATCACTTTTTTTAAGCACCCAAGTACTGGTTGCTTATGGCAACTTAACATTCTTAGTATCCCGGTCAGCAAAATCTTTATCTATGTGGCACACTGTACAACCTACTTTAGATTCTATGTAGGCAAGACAAATTGTCGATTGAGGGAGTGGATTATGGACCATATGATTGTTCCAGAAAAGGGTTGGATTGAAGTGCACTGGCCAAACTTACTATTGAAGCTGGACCTGAACATGTTTTTGCCTTTCAAGTACTACAAGTATTGGTAGAGAGTTTAAGGTTGGGTGATTTTGTAAATCGAACAGAAACTGTTGAACTGCAGTGGATCTTGAGGCTGGACTCCCATAGGGAGAATGGCCTTAATGACTGTGTGCACATAAAATCAGCATTAAAAGGCAGGAAATTGAAGTGAAGAAGAAAACTTCAGCAAGTGTGCTGTCTTTTGTTTAGGAGTAATGTTGCTTTAATATTTTAATTGGGGTGGTACTGGATGGAATTTTACTTGATTTGAGTGGATAATTGCTTTTGCATTAGCATATATAAGAGCTTTGTCTGATGAAGCAGTGTGCAGCACTGTGAAAGCACATGCAACTATTTAATAAATCACCTACTGTTTTTATCATGAAGTTTTTATTGTGGTACATCATCGTTGAGTTTCTGCCTGCTGTTGCATGGATTACTTTTGGGTTTTGGAACTTAACTTTTCTTTTAATACCTGCTGTATGTTCTCAGAAAAAAAGTGCCTAAAAGGTATTAAAATTCTATAATTCAGACAGACAGCTGAAGAAGTTGAAGGGATTGGGAGGGTGGTCTAATGGTTAAGGTGTTTGCCTTACAAACACAAGGTGCAGAGTTTAAGGTGCAGGGTTTAAGTCTCACAAGGGATAATTGGCTAGGCTTAAAATGGCTTGCAAGGGCAGTTAGCTTAGTACTAATCTATGAATCTATGAAGTTTGGGAACTGACCTTGCTCTATGTGAGCAACTCCATTCTGTCTGAAAGCTTGTCATAACAGCCCGAAGCCATTTTCAAAAGCAGAGACAAACTCCTCAGGAGGTTAAAGGACTTCAGGGCAAAACCAAATCAACAGAATAAAAAGAACCAGCAGTCCAACGTCCAAAGTTGAATAAAAAAACAGGCAAGCACAATAACAAAGCAGAGCTTTCAAGTTAAGGACTCTTCCTCAGTGCATAATGTGAACTGTGCATACTGCTTTTATATACAAAACACCAACAAATAGACATAAAAAACTGGTCATATGACAACATATGACCATAAATACTTCACAATATAAAGATACCATTTTACAAAATGTATAAAATCATAAGACATCACGCTTCATTTTTAATATTGGTTTCAGACTATTGCTTGAGATTAAACCTGGTAGTTTTCAGCCCTAAAAAATGTATCCATTTATATTCCATATACTCAGTCTTAGTCACCAAATCCCCTCTATGTATATTCTGAAACACATTTTGTCGTATCCTAAATTTAAATTTGTGTTCTTGCCCATAGGTGATAATGTGCTTTGCTAAGGCATTAGTCTCAATCTCTCTCCAAATGTCGGATAGGTGGGCACATATCCTCTCTTTTAATTTTGTATTAGTTTTCCCTACATAGAAACTTAGACCACATTTGAAGTATTGCATGTTCGCAAAGCTCTAAATGTGAACAACTTGTGACTTACTGGATGTTCAAAATGAAGTTCTGTATTAATTTCTTTACAATATACACAATTATGACACTGGACAGTGCCAGATTTCTTTATATACACATAATTCCTGTTATTGTAGAAATCTTTATAACATAATAATTGTTTTAGATTCGTTTCCCTTTTATAAACAAATTTTGGTCTGGCACTCACAAGATTAGAAATCTCAGAGTTAGTACTTAGTATACTCCAATTTTTTTCAATAACTTGTCAAACTATGCTTGTATGTCTGTTATAACACATTATGTAACCTAAGCTATAATTATTACTATTTCTTAGAGAAGCTTCATGAATCTGAGTATGAATATATGGTCTAGCTTAATGATGTCTTTGTTTCTTTTTAACTAATTTCATTAGGGTGTTCAACAAGTTTAAGATCATACCTTCTACTTAAAAAAGTCATCAGCCATATTATTAATCTCAGACATAAAATTTTCTTCTCTAGTACATAGCCTACTGGGCCTTAAAAATTGACTTTTTAAATTCCCTTGTACATGTCATGGATGCATACTTTCTGAATGTACAAATCTAACAGCCTGTACATTTTTCCTATGAATCATAGTATCAAAATCTACATTATTACTAATAACTACTATATCTAAGAAAGTAACTTTGTCATACGACCAATGATCATCAAATGATAAAAAGCCAGTATTAACATGCAGAAATTCAACAAAATGATTCAGAGTATCATCACCTCGCCATAATGGAAACACAAAGCATTTAAAAAATAGTAAATATTCATTCCTAAAAGAGTCATTAATATTATAGATGAATTTCCCTTCCTATCTATTCAACAGAAGTTTGGCATATATGTTGGCTACTGCGGTGCCCATGGCAACTCCCATTTTTTGATGGTGGAACTACATTATGTCCTTAATTTCTTGTTTTTCAATGGAAGCCCTGCCGAGCCTACCTTGACTAAATTTTGCGACTCCATCTGAGCCATTGTTGACTCTCTTTCTACTTCCATGCGATTCCTCTTTTGACTTTTGCTCCAGCCCCTGGACTCCTCTCTGAAATGGACTGGATGTTCCAGATGAAAACATGCTGTTGCTAAAAAAGCATTCTTCTCATTACTTGCTGATCTGTTGCCATCCGATACAGAATTAGCCCTGATTATCTGCACGCTTAACATAGAACTACTACAAGGCTCAAATACTAGACTGCATCTGTGGTTACAGACTGAGTAGTGATTCAAGTAAATAAGTGGAGACCTCAGTTGAGAGACAACTGATTCATTCACCAGAGTAAATCCTTTTTGTGGAAAATATCTGAAAAGATTCCTTTTAGCATTCCACTTTATTGCAAGGAAGAAACACCATCAATTGGGATGTATCCAAAAGACTTCCTATAAACATTATCATGTGAGAGGAAAAATATTTCCCTATGTTCACCTGAAAACCCAGGCTAACAAAAAGTATTTTTTACCCAAACCAGAAATTCTTAACTTGTGAAAGACTCTACAAAAATAAGGCAGTCATCTAAATATAGAAAAATGTGAACGTCCTTCAACATGTAATGGGCTATTATGAGAGTCAAGCACTTTGTAAACACTCTAAGCTATTTACAAATCAAAGAGCCAAGCAGAAAACTGAAAATGTACAACCAGACACACAAAAACATAAACAGTATCTGAAATTTGTGAGAACATGAATGTGATGCTAGGCATTTTTTAAATCTGTAGATACTAGAAAACTGAGAGGTGGAATGAGAGAACAGAGACTAGAGAGGGGGCATTTGGATTTTAGGATTTTGATGTGAAGGGTTAGTAAAGAAAGGTCCAGGATAGGTCATGTTCCTACTACTTTTGGCACCAGAAAGATTCTTGAGTAAATTCCTTTCCCTCTTTGATCTGGGAAAATGGTTTGTATAATACCCCCACCCCCGGTGACAGCTTTTGATCTAGGATATAATAGAAAGATTTGAATGGATGGATGAAAAGAAATCCCTTGAAAGAGATGAAGGGAATCCCACTGCCAATTGCAGTCTTTCTAGATGATTTCCAGCTCCCAAGTGTATGAAGTTATCTGGTGCCACAGAAGAATGTGAAGACCCAAACTTGGGGAAAAAACTTTACAGAATTGCCAAGCTGGGAGGAGGGAACACATGGATGGGGCATATAGCCGTTTATTTATTTTACATTTGTTGACCGGGATAGTCCGACTGGATATATATCCATTTTCAGTGGAGTCCCGGGGAGACGAGCTCCACTCATAACTTTAAAAATTGTTACACAAAGTTATTAATAACAAAAAACATATTAGTGACAATATACACAGTGAAAATCATAGTTCCAGATACACAGACTAATTTCTTCAGCATTATACAAAAGTAGGGTGTTTCTATTTTTCAAATTAGAAAAACAATATAGCAATGGTAAAAGATCTATTTATGACTTGATTATATTGAAGGCGTTAGTCAGGATTAGCACAGTGGCAAAACCCTCTCATTTTTAGATAGTGTTTTAGGCATTTCTTGAATTGGGCTAGAACAGATGTGGAAGTGATTTCAGCAGGAAGTGAGTTCCAGACTTTGCCAACAGAGTGAATCTCCTGCTGAGTTGTTTGTACTGATTGTCTGAACTAGGATTTTGTTAGATGAGCGAAGATCTTTGAGGTTGCTGTAAGGGGTGATCATGTTTGTCAGTACAGGAGTGTTTTTAGTTTGATATAAAATTTTATGGGCTGCTATTAACTGATTGAACTGAATCTGGTTAGGTAGTTCACGCCATTCTAGAGTCTATAAGTTCAGACAGTGGTGTGTTCGATATGTGGATCCAGTGGCAAATCTATCAATATGGTTAAAGCAGGTAGAGAGTTTATTTAGTTCTGACTTACTCAGGTTTGTGAAGAGGGGGGATGCATAAAGGAGAGTGGAAAGTAGATGTGTACAGGCAATAACCATCCTAGCTGTTGGAGTGAGAAAAGGTTTGATTTTGTAGAGACAGCCAAGTTTTTTGTTAACTTTTTTAATGGTTTGATTTATATGCGTATCGTAACAATTACCCCATTTTGATTTCTTAGATTATCCTTTGTTTTGGGAGGACCTTCCTTTCTTCTTTGAACCATTCTGCCATTGCTTTCTGAAATTTTGTTTGTCTGTGGCTTGCTGGGAAACACTTGTTCTGTTTCCCAAAAAAGGAACCCGAAGCAAAGTTTCTATTATATTTTGGCAAGGAGGTTTGAAAAATCTGGGTTACCCCCTAAATAAACTTCCCCCTTCACCAAACCTTATAAGGACCTTAGTAGAGGTAGGACCAAATAAGACCTTATTATCTAGGGGAGCATTTAGGAACTCAGCTTTGACATTTTCTGGTAAATCATGAGAATGTAGCCAAGCAAGTAATCTCATTGCTTACATCAGCAGTGTCATGAGCACATTTTAGAAAATGTTTGTTTACCTGAGACAGAGGATCCTAATCAATTCAGGGATGCCTTAGTCTCTGAATAAGGGAGGTCAGGAACTGGCTTCCTATCATTGTCAAAAGAACCCAGCAGAAACGTTACATTGCTCTGTAGGCTAAGGTGGAAAGAGTATAAACTTTCTTCCCAAATGCTTTACCCAGCTTATTAGGAGGAATACAGCTAGCTACCATAAGGAGATTGTAAGTAACTGATTTTGACTGAGAAATAACCACATGATATGACCTGGCATTGGAAAAAAAATAGATTTGTGAGATTGTGGAACCATTTATAACTTATCAGACTTTCCGGGAGCAGGAAAAATTTGTCTAAGGCTGGTAAGACAAAATAAACAACGGCAGGTTGAGGAAAATCAACACATCATAATACCTCTGCCATGATTCTGGTATTTCTTTTTGTTCTCAATGAAACAATTTCTTCGTTCTGGCAATAGTATCAGAAAAGGACTACTCCCTCAGGAGGGAATCTAATGATTAACTTTCCTTAGTCAGAAATTTGAGAAACACAGTCTGAATCTAAATCCTGTCCTATAGACTGGGAATCAGAATCTGGGAGTATACAACTCAATCTCTTAGAGCAAGAAATCTGGACAAAGCCATAAATAAAAGCAGGACAATGGCCCAAAAATAGGGACAATATTTAAATATTACTCTTACAAACTTAGAAAGTTGATAGAATAATAGGTTTTGCATTAGCATGAATTTTCTGAAGGGTATGAAGTCTGTCATTATTTTTTAACTTTTGTCTTTAATGATTTGCTACTAATTTGCCAGAAAAACATAATTTTATGAAAAACAGACCAAAAATATGAGGCAAAAATCTTGATACTCTGTGAAAATCTGTACAGTTGAGAGGTATGAGTCTGGAGAGAGGAATATATTTTCCTTCTGAAATGAGAAGATTCAGCATGTAAAGACTGAAAGGTTCTAAACAGATCTTTAGCAAAGCCCTGCCAATTATAAAGCTATATATATATATATATATATATATATATATATATATATATATATATATATATATATATATGGATCTACCTGACTTGGTCGACAGTTCATATGGTCGAAAGTTTATTTGGTTGACAGTTCATTTGATCGACAAGCATTTAAGGTGGGGGGCTTCGCCCCCCACCCCCCCGATGTGGGGGGCTGTGCCCCCCTAACTATATATATCAACTCCAGGGTTGCACAACATTGGGGAAGGGGGCAAATCTGCTTGTCGACCAAATGAACTGTCGACCAAATGACTGTCGACCATATGAACTGTCGACCAAGTCAGGTAGATCCATATATATATATATATATATATATATATATATATATATATAGGTGTGTACTAGGCTAATGGCCCTGGAGCCTTTGCAAGCCTAATCCATAGAAGTGCCCTGGCGTCGTGCTGCCCGATGATATATCTATATCTATATCTATATATCTATATATATATATATATATATATATATATATATATATGTATATATCTATATAAAATATTTAATGTTGCATTTAATGCAAACATGGCTTAACATGGTTTCTCTACAGGCGGGTTCTCATCATAGTTTTATCCACAATACATTAACTTAACCTGTTAGCTAAAAGAATGAATGACTAAATAGTAGCAGATGCACAGTTACATGAAAGTTCTACCAGATACTATTCTGTTTACGAATAACTCAGTATCTCTCTTGCATGCTTAAGTAAAATTGATCATATTATGACAGCCGCGGTGGTACAGCGGTAGCGTTGTTGCCTCACAGCAAGAGGTTCTCTTGTTTGATTCTCGGCTGGAGTGCCTTCTGTGTGGAGTCTGCCTGTCCTCCCCGCAGTCGAGTGGCCTCCGAAAGACATGTGTGAATGGGCGTGCCTTCTCTGAAGGTTGGGCGTCAGGCTGGCAACTCGGCACCATAGAAGAAAAAAAAATTCACTGCCAATCATTAGCAGACCAGAGTTCCGTTGTGGCGACCCCTAACTGGGAAAAGCCAAAAAGACAAACAAACAAACATTATATATGCCAGCAAGACTGATTATTATTCATTTATTTTAAAAAGATACTTAAGGATATTTTAAACAATACCATTCACTGGAGCAATTTTTTTGTGGGTTGTTGCACAGTACAGTAATGGTTTAAGCTAATCTTGTGCATATCAAACATGTTACGCTATTTGTGGACTCGACAAAAAATGCAGTTGGGTAACTGTTTTTAATACTGAATATTTTCATTTCTTCACCATTTTTGGAGTATGGAAGCTAGCAGGTAAGAGATATTATCTGTGATTTCAGGGCTATGAATTTAAGAGTTTTTAATTTAATGTTTCTTCCTTTAACTTGCTGCAATGTATGTTATGGTGGCAAGTTTAAAGTGTGTGGAAGTCTCAAAATGATTCTTATTTATGGAGGCATTCAGATGTTAGTACTTTTCTAAGATTAATTATAAATTATATGGAAGAGGCCACAAAATCTGAATAACTGTATTCACATTTATATATCTGTATATTTATATATATATATATATATATATATATATATATATATATATATATATATATATATATATAAACACACAGTATATAGATAGATAGATAAAGCAGTGGTATACCTGATGGCCACAAGATAGTCACTTTTGGGTTTTCATGCTATAGAACTGTTAAAAGCAGACATACACCAGATGTGATGGTCCGTCTTCTTCCTTTAGGTTAAGGGTGAAGAGTTATTTCCTGCTTGGCAATGGCTTAAATGGAGGTGGGGGACACTAGCTCAGGTGAAAAAAAATCCAGGGGGACATAGGTGAAGTTATCCACCATGGAAATGTGCACCTGCATGTGAGCTGCATTAATGTGTTAGTATACTGCGTTAAAGGATTGGCGATTATATGCAGCCGGAAAAAGTGAAAACCTCTGTTGTTATAAGCATGGCACCATATCAAAATACTTGTATTACCTTGCTATTTTTTGTGGGAAATATGGTAATTACAGAATTGTAACAGGATATAGTAAATGGTACATGATAGGAGGACAGCAAAACAAATAAGGGAAAATAAAGATTAACATGATGTTTTTACTCTGCTACCCCATGATTTCAAGTATAATACATCTGCATACTAAATATTTTGTTTTATTTCTATTCACTGAGTGGAACTAATTTACATTTCTTGTCCTCAAAGTTAGCAAGTCTTCACAGAAAAATTGGAAGTGTAGTGTGTCAAAATAGTACACCTGTGGATATGGCAGAGAAAGGAGTATATGTGTGGAAAATTTCAAACTTCTGTACCAGAATGCAGGAAGCAGTATATGGAAGACAACCTTTTTCTAGACTCTAATGGTATGGAACTGTTTTTCTTCTTTCAAAAATGTCTGATTTTTGTGATCAACATTTTTTAGTGGCACAGCCAGATTTAAAAATTACCCAAACACAAACTGAATGTTTAAGCTGGTTATAAAACTAAAAATAAAGCACTTCAAAAATATATCCTTGAGGAATACAGTAAACTCTCGGTTAACCAGCACCCATGATTGGTAGATGCCAGATAACTGTAGTTTCTGGTTGCTTGAGAGTTACTATTAAAAATAGGCCTGATTATTTGTTTGGTTTGACTTGTTCTTAGGTTGGAGAGAGAGGGAATTTATTCTATCTTCCTTTTTAAAACTCTAAAGACGTAAGGTATGTTTCTGGGAAGGGGGCAAAGTGCAACACATGAAGATTGCACTGTATTTCTTCGATTTTTATTTTTCTGGTTGCTTAAGTTCCGGTTAACTGAGAGTTTACTGTAGAAGCTGAAGACATAAACGTGTAGACTTTATTAAACACCTTCATCTGTTAGCAACAGGACTTCATCAAAATGTTGAGCATCCATTTACAAACACCTAGTCAATTACATAATAAACACATGAATACTGTCAATTAAATTAAAATTCACCTAAAAATGTTTAACACATAAAATACATGCATATCACGATATATAACCTTTAAACATTGAAATATTCAAGTATTTTACATGCTTTAAAAAAAAATAACTACTACTTCTCAAGGATATATTTTTGAAACAGATTTAAAAATTGTCTAAATGAATGATAGCTGAATACATCCTTTGTGTAGACTTACTTATCAGCATAAACTTTATTCAATGACTTTGGATATCAGGATACTTAATAGCAACTGAGTAGCTTGATATGTGCGCATGAGAACGAAGAGCAATATAGTTTCATGTTATTTTCTTTGTCTCTTCTGGGAAACAGTTGTTAGGTAGATAGTGAAAGACAATGAACTAATTAAATGCACTGCTAAACTGTGTTTTTTCCAGGGCTTATAAATCTAACCTATTTATTTTTAAGTTTGTAAAAAATATATTGTATCTGATGTTATTTTTTTCTATCCAAAATGTTAATTAATATGTACTTTCTCTACCTCCTATTGTACCTCATGCATTTATCCAAAGTGATTTATAATTTGATGTTATATGTTTATTGGTATTGTCAAAACTTTTTAAATCTCTGTTGTAGCTTTTCTCCCTGGGCCTTCACTGAAAATAGGTTTCTGACCCAGCTGGACTTTCCCAGTTACCAGATGTCAATCATTCAATCAATCAATCAATCAATCAATCAATCAATCAATCAATCAATCAATCAATCACATAAATAAATTCACTGCACTTTTCACAAAAGTACTGCTATCAGAAAGAGGACTGATTTAAAAGAAAGGGACAATGTCATTCTGCTACAGACAAAACTGGTTTCTGCACCAATGGCCCAACTATGAGTACCAGACATTTGAAAAATAGCAACACCATTCCAAAGGTTCCCTATAATTTCTTACGGCACTACTGATTTTTATCTATGGGAATTCAGGTGATTTTCATACACTAATAATTTATTTCTTACTGATTCCATAACCCCTCCCCCCTCAAAAAAAGTTTATTGATGAATATGCTATTAAGATGAAGAAATACAGGAATTCTACTTTTATTCCCTTTTATTTTCATCTAGTAGTAAAATTTTGGCTAAATGTCTTTGTTGATTATATTGCAAGATGTGTACACTGTGAATGTATTTATATTTAAGGTGGGGTCAGTTATTTCACACAAAAAAGGCATTATATATAAATAAAATGCACCAGTAGATGAATGCATCTGTCAAAATGTTAGTTTCTGTGAAACCATGGGAACAACTCTACTAGAAACTTACAGATTATATTTGCTGCAGTTGCCCATGTGCTATAACATCTGAGTTGCTCTGAACAACAAGGGAGATTCCTTGTCAGAAAGATCCACCAAGTTAGCAAAAATAAATTAATGGCAGAGTTTTTATATGCAGAAATGACCCTATAATGAACTAATTACAGAATTCAATGATTATCCTTGTGATGATCAAATCATACTACAGTAAACTCTCAGTTAACTGGAACTCAAGCAACCAGAAAAAAAAAATCCATATGTGGCTGGGGACTCACTATTCACCAAATCAGTAGGCAAAACTTGGAATATGCTACCTGCCGAACTTACTCACCAATCCTCCTTAACCCAGTTCAAAAAAAGCCTCAAACTACACTTCCAACAGCATTGACAGTGTCCCTGCTTAAACCCCGACTAATCACCACTCTCCCTAAGCATTTCAGTCTTATGCTCTAATAAGTATACAAATTCTTGAAGGGACTTAGCACATAACTCCGTGTATTATTGTTTGAAATTGAAGCCGCATGATTTTGATGTAGTCACTATGTTTTATCCATGTTTGTCACCCTACTGAAAACTGCATATAATACTTATCTCTAAACTTTTCTATTGTTCCTAATGTATTTATACTCTGCTTTCTGGATCTTTTCTCCCTGGGCCTCCACTGAAAATGGACATATATCCAGTCAGACTTTCCCAGTAAACAAATGTAAACTAAATAAATAAAATAAATAAAATAAATACTCCGAGATGGAATCAGCAATAGGCATATTTGGCCTGAGCCTGGGACAACCAAAATATGGGAGCAGCCATTCAGTGGACCACTTGTGCTATTAGTAATAATTTTTGCTTTTTTGTCTTGAGATGTTGCCTTTATTTTTTTTTTTTAACTTTTAGTCAATATGTGCATGTTTTCTTGCTTTCCTCAGTAATAGATGGTCATTACCCTTATGATGAAGTCAGCCCTGTTTAAACGTATACAAAGCCAGGTTTGCTGCTGGATGGTTGCAGATACTGGCTACATGCATGGATGTATCTGCATGCATCTGCAAGCAAGTAGGAAAGTGCATGCACACTTTTGTAGTTGGACAGGTTTCAAGTCAGTAATAAAAATGATGACTACCAGTTGGCCAATCATCAAATTAATAGCTTTTTGAGATGTTATCTATTATGTAAATATAGTCTTTTTAGTAGGCTTCTGCTAGATTTTAACTCTTTAATTAAGGTGAGCCAGACTCATGAGTGCTAAGTTTTAAACCTAAAATTATGAGGTATAATGAAAATGGGGTCTATATTATGTGATCGAAGAATCTCTTCTTCGAATACAATAATCAACACATATACAGCAAACACTGTAAACTGCGAATGGCCATGTCCTCGAATTTATTCCTTCCAAAAAAATTCACGTGGCCGTAAAATAAAAAACAAATTTTAAAACTATTAATTAAGTTGGGGGCTTTGCCTACCACACCTTTTCTAACTAAATATACCCATTATAAGATTGCTCTATATTGAAGAAAAGGGAAATTCCTGATCAAGGCCAACTGAATTTTTTCCCCCAAGGAAAAAATTCGAGGACGTGGCCATTTGCAGTTTACAGCGTTTGCTGTATATGTGTCAATTATTATGTGTTAGAAGAGATTCTTCGATCACATAATATAGACCCATGAGAAATGGTAGCATGCATTTTTGTTGCACAGAGCTTTGTGGATTAGGAGCTGTCAGTCATATCACAACAGCAGGAAGTCCAGATGTGATCAATGTTGCAGAAGCATAAAAAGAAGTTATGCCTTACCATAACATTTCATCTGTATTGTAGATCTTCACTTATTCTTGACTGTGGGTTTGGTACCGACTCAGTTGCTATTCCAGCTCACACCCTCCAAAACTCTCGAGCTAACCTTTACCCATAATGCTCCTCAAAGGATTACCTCAGACTGAGTTTGCATAAAATAGTGACAGGAAGTAACAGACCAGAGACCATATCTGTATTGCTAAAAGGAAAAATCAATCTTTTGGGAAAGATCCGTTCCACCAAGAAACCGAAGGGCAGGAGGAAGGAGGGTGGGGATATCAAGGATAAGTGAAGATTGACAACACAGATAGAATGTTATGGTAAGACACAACTTCATTATTTGATGTCAATCTTCACTTAATCTTTGACTGTGGGATAAAGTTCCCAGCTACGTAAATCCTGGGAGGTTTCATGGAAGAATATTCCTGAACACCATCCAGCCAAATGACGCTCATCCCCTAGAGACCATATCTAACTTGTAATGAATAACGAAGGTATGAGGAGATGCCAGGTAGCCACTGCACAGATATCATCAATAGAAGCTCTGGAATGAAAGATTTCAGAACCAGCTACTGCCCTTGTTGAATGTGCTTTAAAAGGTCCCGGTAGTTGAACTTTCTTTTTGTTATAAATGAAAGTTATACAGTCTTTAAGCCATTAGATAGATTAACTTTAGAAACAGGTTTTCCCATAGTAGCAGAAGAGAAGGAAACAAACAACTGGTCGGATTTTCTGATTTCTTTTGTTCGGTGAAGGTAAAAACACGGTTTACCTTTAAAACGACGAATCACAATAGAGCGACATCAAAAGTTCGAAATACCATTTTCCAGATAGATGTTCGACTTCAGTAAATGTGAATTTGTTAAGGACGAATGAACTAATACATTTGCACATTAAACAGTCGCGCAAATGCAATACAACCTTAAGCTGTGTCACTTACGTAATACCGTCATTTCTGTATCCTATAAAACCCTTATTGGCCCAAGCAGAGTTTGCACCTGATCTGCACAGTTGAAGTTGCATTCTGTTGCTGTGGATATATAATGCCAGCAGACAATCTAAGGACTATGGAGGTAAAACCATCTGCAGTGTATGTTAATAAGTGATTGAAAAGAGTCTGAGTAAAGCAGGACTATTGTGTAAAAGTAATGTAAGCTTTCATTGTTATTGTGAGCAATATAACTGCCGGATTAATGTAGTGTTATTGAACTGTTATTCCTGATAGACATATAGTGATAAGCTAACTGTTCTCTCAGCATAAGAAGTGGTATAGGATGTATAAAATGTTTATGTAGCATAGTTAGTTGTATAAAATGTGGAAATGTTGTTTTGCCATAATATGTTGTGTAAAGTGTTGCATATGTTCAGTTAAGGTGCAAGACATGTTTTAGTGAATATGTACTGCATGTGTTACAGGCAGGGGAAGGAACTTCGCAGGACTATGCACCCGGAAATGTGATTTCAGTATACAGCACAAGTAGGACACAGAAGGGATGGGAATTATTGCTAGTTGATGGGTATCAGTATTACCAGGAAAAGGCTGTCCAGGTCAAGCAGTACTGGTGTTGTACAAGGAAGAACAAACAAAGGTGCAAGGGTAGATGTGTCACTGAAAGTGATGTACATGGCTATAGGCTGATTAAGAGCACTCCACATTACCATGCTCCAGATGTAGTGCAAGGGGAGGTAATGAGGGTAAAACAACGGTTGAAATGTCATGCTGAGCAATCTGTGGAGGACCCATGCAAAATAGTTGCAGAATTCCTAGCTGGTACATCAAGTGCAGTTGTGAATGAGTTACCGAATACTAGTGCCCTAAAGCAGACCATTGGTAGACAGAGGTACAGAAAGAAACTGGATAAGTGCAATAGCTTTCATAATCTCAGGGAACTGAGTGCTGACATGCTGCCTTTAAAGAATGGTTCATTCATTATCAAATATAGTGCTGATAACAAAGGTGATACCACTGTTGTTATAACCATGAGGAATAATCTGAATATGCTTTGTGAATCTGAATACCTAATCATGGATGGGACCTTCCCTATTAGTACTACTGAATGTAGACAAGTTTACACATTACATTGCGCACTGGCTGGTGGAGTTAACAGAAAGGTGGTACCTGTTGTTTATGGAATAATGCCCAGCAAAAGTGAAAGGTGTTACAATGCTTTCTGGAGCATAGTGTTGAATTTGTGTACTGAAAATGAATTTAGACTACTTCCCAATATGGTGTTGACAGATTTTGAAAGAGCTGCAGTGAATTCTATTTAGAGACATCTCCCTGATACATTAACAAAGGTTGCTGGTTCCACTTTTGCCAAATTGTTTGGAGAAATATACAACGCTTACATTGACAGGACACTTTGCATGCAGTATATCCTTTGCAATGCTGTGCAAGGAGATACCTGCATTAGCGTTTGTTGACCCAGGTGACATATGTTTCCTTTCCATGAAATAGAAGCTGACATGCCAGAGGAGGGTAAGCCTTTGTGTACCTTCTTTAAGGAAACATATCTATGGCAGGCCACGGCAATATGGTATGAGGGGAAGTACAAGTGAAAGAGTGCCTCCTTTATTTGATAGTACTTTTTGGAATCAGTATGATACATGTGGTATGGGCTACCCTCGTAGCCAGAATACTGTTGAGGGTTGGCACAGGTGGCTACATAGTTTGTTGGGTAAGAAAACCTTTTATATGCTTGACATCTTACAAGCTGTGCAACTTGAGCAGAATCATGTAGATGATTTAAGACATAGACTACTGTTGTGTTTGACTTCATCACCAGAACGTAGGAGACTCTTGGACAAGGAAGCAGCCTTTAGACATTTACTGAAGAAACATTCTGAATTCACTGATAGAGGATTTGTGAAATTAGTGGCAAAATACTGCTCCTCCTCCTGAATTTAGTTATCATTGCACTTGTTATTTGTGGAGCACATTACTTTCCTGGGAATACATTACACTGAACACTATTCAGGAAGCTGTACATTGCTTACAGTGAATAAGGGACTTTATTGTGGCCCGTTCATGACAGGAATCACTTCCGATGTTTGCTGGTATGTGTATGGCTTAACGCTGAACACAGTGATATGCTGGTGGTGTTTGCATGTCGAAAAAAGGTCAAAAAAAATTCAACCATTTAATTTTTGATACTTTTTGAAATTCACGGTTTTAGTTCGCTTATATGATTCGCCGTTATGAATAATCGCATTTCCGCAATTTACGGTTATAAAGGTAAACCTAAAAACACAATTGTCTAAGCACATCTAGTAAATGTAGACAATTTTCACCCCTGTTTGAGAAGTTGGGGTAGAAAACGAAGTTGAATAGTCTGGTTGATATTGGTTTCGGACACTATCTTCCGTAGAAAAGAAGGATTTGTTCACAAGGAAATCCAGTCTTCATGGAAAGTAAGATATGGAGGCTTGCAAGATATGGCCTGTAGCTCAGATATCCTCCTTGAGGAAGTAACAGCTATCAGCAATAATGTTTTCCAGGATAAAAACTTCAGATCACAAGTTGCAGAAGGTTCAAAAGGGGAACTAATTACAGACTGAAGTACGAGATTCAAGTCCCAAGGTACAGAAGGGTCTCTGTATGGGGGTCTGAGCATCAAAGTTTCTTTTATAAGGTTTTTGGGACATTAACATTGTGTCATTCAAACCATTATGAAAATTTGAGATTGCAGCTAGATGCACTTGCATGGCTGAGGCACCTAATTGCCAGTTGTTATCTTCAGCCAGGCAGGTAGGTAGGTGCAGGGATAATTATCCCCCGACCACCTCAGGAGCACTGATAAGAGTTACCAGGGAAAGAATTCTTGGAACCCTGATTTTGCAGGCTACCTCTGCCTCATGCACAGCTTCCTCCATTGTAACTCCCCCCTCTGCCCTGGGGGAAGTCATTGCCACATGAGTCTTGGAAAGGCCCTTGGGACTTTTTGACCCATAGCTTCCCACTTCTCTGGTTGCTGGAATAAGACCGTTGAGGAGTGGAAACGTGTACGCCCATGGCAGAAGGGGTCTTTCCATCCTTCTCGCATCTGGCAGAGGTGTCTAACTTTGGGGCCAAAAAGCAATGTTCCATCAAATGGAGCATTGTCGAAAGAAGACTTAAATGGCTCTGTGAATTCATCTAAGCACATTAAGGTGTGTCTCCTGAAAGCTATGCCCAAATCTGCTGCTCTAGTTGTCCCTTTAGCTGCATGTGCAATCAGCCTCATGGATGAGTTGCAAACAAAATCTAGGGTTGCCAGCTGAAAAGTTAACTTTTCTTTAAGCCCTTCAGCTACTGCTCCTGTCAGAGTATCTGATAGTTCTTTTATCAGATCTCATTGAAGTCTTGTGAAAAGTGCCATGTAATTTAAGGACCTTAGTGCGAAGGTAGATGAAGTGTATGCATGCTTCCTGAATTTATCCATCATCCTAGACTCTTTATTAAGAGGATACATAGGAGGACTTTCATCAGCAAATTCCTTTTTGGTGGCTGCCACTACTACCATGGCATCTATGGGTATTCCTTTCACCCAATGCTGCTGATCCTGAGAAGCAGACAAAATACAGCCTGGTCTCTTTGGGATTGGCTTGACAGAATCAGGTATCTTCCAAGCCTGCTGTGCAATCAATTTAATCAGATCATCAATGGGCAGAGACATCCAGGAGGTACAGGGTTGGGCATGGAAAGCCTCTATGTTTACCGATTCCTCTCAGGAAGGCTGAAGGGAAGTCCAGCCACCTCTCTGTATCAGGATTGCTAGAATGTCTCTGAAGGAGACATCTTTTGGAGGTGACCTTGGGGAACCTTCCCCATTATCAAAATCTGTATTTTCAATGAAAGACACTTCATGGGGTCTAAGTGCTTGCTCTTGTAGTTCCTCTTCAGGGGTACCTATTCAGTGGGATGAGCCTGAGAGGTATTTGAAGAGAATATGACCACAACAGTTGAATATGCTGATGCTTCAGTGCCCGCTGTCCCAGGGTAAAGGCTGGAGGAAGCTCCGGATGAGGGGAAGAGCAGGGCTGCTGGTCCAATGAAAGTGGTGTCAACTGAATGCCTGCAGTGGATAGTGCCCTCTCCATGGCTTGCCCCCCCCCCATAGAAGAATGGGAGCCCAAAAATGAAACAGACTCCTTCAGAACCATGTTCCCATCCTGCACCAAAGAGGCAGCCTCCAAAGCCAAAGCCAGTGTCAAGCTAATGTATGCCAATACTCTGAGGGGCATGAATGGCTCTGACAACACCAGAGTGGATCCATGCCCCCTGGAGCCAGCAACAAAGCTGTGGCTCTGGGAGTTCTCTGGTTCTGACGGAACTGAAGAGCTCAAGGCTGTTTTTGGCACCAGAGAAGTAATTCTGACCAGCCCCAGGACAGTCAAAACTAAAACTGTCAGCACTGGGAACTCTAAAGGCTCAGGAGGAGATGGAGAAGGAATGATTACTGGAGTTGAGATAGGCAAGGTTCCAGAGCTAGAAAGGCTAGGAACTGCAGAAGTGGACAATCCTCTTGCCACCAAGAGCTGATCCACCAGTCTCAAAATATCCGATTCCATGTGGCTCTTGGTGGAATGGAACAAAGAGGCTGATGAGGATCTGGGTTTCTCCAAGAAAGGGCTTGGAGGTCAGTCTACGAATGTGTCCAGTGAGGGAAAATACCTGGTATGAAGCCTATCTTTAAAGAAAACATCTTTTGGTTTTGGAGATGCCTGCTCTGAAATAGTAGTAATAGTAGTAGTTGGTGCTAAAGCTGTTGGTGCAGAGGTAGCACAGATGGCACCAAAGGCAAAGTCTTTTCCCCAGTCAGTTCTGAAGAAACTGCAGGAACCGGGGAAGTTTTAGGCATATTTGATAATGGTGCCAAAGATACTGTTGTCACCAAGCTGCTTTTCTTCTTTGAATGTCCATGTTTTGATGAAGATGAAGGAGGAGAACTAACATCTGTTTTTGACTTTGGAGAACCAGATATAGCCTTGTCAAAAGCAGTTTTAATAAGACCTTTTAGGATAAGCTTGTTTTTCCACTCAATAAGGGCCTGGTGACTGAAGCCATGACAGATGGCACACACTTCCTGAAGGTGCACCGGGCCCAAACAATACACACATAAGGAGTGCCTGTCTGAATTGGGTAGTTTACGTTCACACTTTTGCATCTTTTGAAGTCAGAAATTCCCTTTTTTTTCTTCAGCCGTTTCCAAAAAAACACACAAACAAGGAAGGAAGGCAGAAAACAAATTAAGAAATTATAATCTATACTTTAGATTTTTTTTTAATAAGGAAAACTCATACCAATAACTGTATGAAAGATTGCCTAATGGTAAAGAAGAAAAGGAAGAAAGAAAGAAAGGTACCAACAATAGTACGAAAAATTACCTTAATGGTAAGAGAGAGAAAAAATGCCAACGATGGTATGTACAAGAAATAACACCACTTATGACAATGAACGAAAAGGAGGAAAAGAGGAGCTGGGTATAACAAGAGGAGAAAGAAGTCACTAAAGAGGTGATTACAAGAGAAATTTCACTTACAACAAAGTAGAAATAGCTTGTTTGAGAGCTGTTTTGATAGATGTGTCTGGCACTAAAAGTGGCAAATGAGATCTGAGGTAATCCTGTGAGGAGCATTATGGGTAAAGCTTAGCTCATGAGTTTTGGAGAGCATGAGCTGGAATAATGGCCGAGATGGTTCCTACATACAGAACCAAACCCACAGTCAAGGATTAAGTCGAGAGTGACAATGTCAGATGCTATTTTTGTTATATCCTGTCCAGAATGTGAGTGATAGACAGCTTTCAAATTTTCAGGACAACTTCTATGTGCCTTAACTGTCACATAGAAACTCACAATGGGCTTCAGAACTTTCTTTCAAAGAAACACATTTCCTCTGAGGGCTTTGTTGCACTGACAGTTGGTTAACAATATTATAAGGCTGGGGAAGATAAGCATCTTGCTGGGGAGAATCTTCTACAATTTTATTTTTTTTTAAAATACTTGTGGTTATTCTGTGAATGTATTATTTTTGTGCTAGGAAATTTATTTTTTATGAACTGTCATGGACTGCAGGGGAGCTTTTCCTTGTGAATGCTTGTGTGAAAAAACTGTGCAAAAATCTGTTTTTTCTATTTACTTTTTGTAGAATTAATGTGTTATAAGCAGGATAGTGTGGTCTTGGGACTGTCATTCAACTGTTTAAACCCCAAATTCTTCATTTTCCTGTCTTAGTCTCCACTACCCATCTTTTGGGCTGCTTTTAAGTTGGACCATGGAGAAGTTACCAGTCTCCTCAGTTCTTTCTCCCCTTGTCAACAGGAAGAAAACTACCAGAGAGAGTGTATGGGTGCCAGGCCAGCTCCATCACTGCCTCAGCCACCAATGATTGATTCTGCTGTGGTTTGACTTGTTTTCTTGAACCGCTTATCAATGTACCTTCGTTCCTCTAGTGTAGCTCCTTAGGAAGCAACTAAGGACCAGGAGTTAGGCATGTCCTCTGCAGCTGCAGGGTTGCCCTCGCCAGGCAAGGAAGAGCCACTCATCAGTCTCAGGAGAAGGTGACTCATCCCTGTGATAGTGCCCCTGCCCTGAGTCACACCTTTTCCAAGAGAGTCTCCCAAGAAAAGAAAGCAAAAAATGAAGAATGTTACTTCACCTGTTTTCATTACTATGGACAGAGAAAACCGGCTCAGATTTGCTATGGAGGTAATTTCTGCCTTTAATTTTTTTAATTCTGTTTCTTCACTTTCTTCAAAAAGAAGAGTCTCCTCTCATTCTGGCACCTATTCTGAGTCAGATGAAGAAGATGGGAAATGGAGGCTGAGTGTTTTTCTTCAGTGATTTCACCACAAGCTGAAATTTTATTCTAAGCAATGTTCCATATATCTTTTTCTGAAAGGCTTTCTTTATCAGCTTTAGAGGATGTTTTCTTATCAGCTTTAGAGGATGTTTTCTTATCAGCTTGCCGTGTGACTGACAGTTGACCTCCTACACCTAAAAAGTCTGATAAATTATACAATGTACCTCATACTCATCAGTATCTGTTTACTAATCCTAAAGGAGACACTGCAGTTATTTCCTGTCAAACTTCTGCTGCTAAACAGATTGTTATTGCTGACCCCATTCACTCTGACAATGATAGGAAAATTTTGATAGATTTGGAAAGAAAGTTTATTCTGCTACTTCTATAACTTTCAGAATTTTTAAATGACAGACTCACATTTTTAGATTTTTTATTGACTTCTTTTAAGAACATGAGAAAGTTAACTGTTAAACTCCTCTCTTCTAAGGAAAATAATTCCTTAAACTCTTAATTGCATCTGATTCTCATGTAACCAAACACTTAACTGTTCTTATGATCCTGCTGATACTGTCTCCTGAGCTCCTACTACACGGCCAGTTATGGGAAAATTTGCTTGTTCATATTCTCAGAACTTACTAGAATAAGTTAAAGATGGGATCGTAAATTCACTCCTTGTCAAGGATGTCCTACTGCTGAGGTTCTTAAAAGATTTGTTGAAAGGGGAAACTGATTCAAGGGGTGGCCTAAGTTTTTCAACCGTCCTTTAATTTAAAAAAAAAAAAAAAACTCTCTCTAATGTAGCACAATTTTTCAAAAAAGCAATTTAAGCAGCAATATGCTAACAAAGATTTTAAAAAGCAATACCAAGCTACTCTAGACAGGAAATGGAAAGTTTTCCAGAATCAAGGACAGTCAAAAATGTTAGAATAACTACATTCCTCTCCAGGTGCCCTCCCCCTCCCACCTCGTTAATCTGTTCCTCAGTGTAGGTATTCATCTTCCTCAGTGGCATCAAATTATTTCAGACAAATGAGTTCTGAATATACGGTTATCCTGGTTAGACTGGATTCTTCATCCTGTAAACGAAATTGCTCTATTTTCTTCGGTATTGAAGCAAATGTTGTCCCAGGGGATCATAGAGCTAGTGCCCTCTAATCAGATGGACAAAGGTTTTTGCATAAGGAATTTTCTGGTGCTAAAGAAAGAGAAAATCTATTGGCCAATCCTAGACCTTTTCTTTCTCAATGCCAAAGTTCAAAATGCTATCCTTTCAAACTCTGTTACCTTTCATTTCTTTAAGTGTCATGGTAAAGTTAAACTAATAAAAAGGTTACCATTGCATTTCAACTGATAGAGATATCAGAGATTTGTTTTAGAATTTTCTATTTCTGGATTGCACTATTAGTTCTCTGTCTTACCCTTTGGTCTACCTACTACATCAAAAATATATACAAATTGCCTAGTTCCAGTAACTTCTTACCACAGATTTCAACATATTTCACATCTTTCCATGTATGGATGGTTGCCTATTTGCAACCCCCCAACTGTCAAGATTCTCTGACAAGTTTCATAAAATTGCTGCTCAGTCTAGGGTTTCAGATGAACTTATCTTCTCTCATCCCTTCATACAGAATAGTTTTTTTTTTCCTGGGATCTCTAATGGATACTTCCCTAGGAATAGCCCTTCTTCCGTCAGACAAAAAGAACTGTATGAAGAAAATTTTCTTCCCCTTTCCAAATGATCTCTTGTATCTGCTAAGGATTTTTCCCACATGATTACCTTGGCTAAACTTCACATGAGAAAAATTCAGTGGTACCTTAGGTCAGTATGGTCACCATGAACACCCTTTATCTTTTCAGATTCCACTGCTGGAATTTGTTAGAAGGGAGGTATTGCAGGTGGACCAGTTCTCTCTCAACCGAGGTGTCCCTTTCTCCCTTCTTCCACCTCTCAGGTGCTTCAGACGTGGGGTGGGCAGGGGCTGTATTGAAAAGGGGAAAAAGTGTAAGGTCTGTGGAAAAAGCAGGATACACAAAAGAACATCAATTCCAAAAAGATGCTAGCAGTAATTAGTGCTTTGAAAGCCTTAAATCATCTCTGTCCCACAGGACCTCTTCAAGTTATCACAGACAAAGTCAACAATTTAGTAGTATATAAACAGACTATGGGATACCAGATCTTACTCGCTTTGCAGACTTGCTATGATGGCCTGGAAGGTGGCAATTCAGCTTAACTTGACTCTTCAGGTCACATATTCGGACAAAGCAAAAATATTATAGCAGAAAAGTCAAGCTGGACCAGAACAGACCCTCATAAATGGAAATGACACCTGGGGGGGGGGTCTTCCAGGACTTTATCTAACTGTAGGGAGCACCACAAATAGATTTGCTTGCCTCCTTTTAAAACAAACAGTTAACTAAATTCTGGTCCATGATTCCTTAAATGGATCTGGGATATCAAATGCTTCCTCATTCTTATGGAAGGGTATGCTCCTCTATGCTTTTAAACTCTTTACACTAATACTCCGGGTTCTTCAAAAGATCTAGGAAGACTCTCCAAGGATAGTGATGTTGACTCACTTTTGGCCAAGGCAATAGTGGTTCTCCTTTCTTTTGAAACTGCTAAGGGCAATTACCTTAAGCTTCTCCACAGACTAGATGAACAGATTTTTGTTTCCAATAAAGGCAAAAAAAACAGTTTCAAAGCAGACTATTTCCATATTGTTGCCTTGTGCCATTTCCTTTTGCTATTTTCATCATCACAAGCCACATCTATGCAGGGTCAGGGCCCACTTTGCCAGGGGCTTTGACTTTTTCTGTGGCAGTCCGGAAAAGGATGGATTCTAGAAGTATTTGAGAGGCAGCAGCTTGGCCCTCTGTACATATTTCACAGAGTATTATAAAGTATAATCTTTTTCCAGGTCAAGAACAAGCTTTGCTAGGATCATTCTCCAAAGACTCCTAAATTCTTTAATTCTTTCCTCTTCCCTATGTTTTCCTAAGCTGCAGTAATCTACCCAAACAGCTTAGGCTACTGCAATAGTGATCCGATGTTGAACATAATGCAGTTGTCAAATAAACTTACTATAACAGTATATGTTCTAATAGACCACTGCTGCAGTAACCAACTTCTCTCTCCATCCTCCTTGTTTTTGATGTATTGACAGGGTGTGGATGTATATAACCATGTATACATAAGTTATATTTGTTTTATTATGGCTTTTTTCATTTCCTAGCGTATAATTTTTCCTTTCAAGGTAATAGCCTCCCTTATTGAGGCAAGAAAGCCCTGAAGCTTTTGAAGATCAGACTGCCTTTTTATGTGGCTCTGCTATAGCCCCTGGCAATTAGGTCAATTGGATGGTACCCTGGAGCTTTGAAACCTGACCAGTTGTCATATCCAAGGCATTATACAACCCAAATTGCTTAGGATACTGCAGCAGTGATCTATTAGGACATCTATCACTATGTTAAGTTCATTCAACTCTACTTTTTAGTGAAAAGTAAGTCAGGAAAATAAAAAGGGGGAGTGAATAGAATTTTTGAATTTATTTGCATAAATGATTATGCTATTTTGTTAGATGCATTTTCTAGTCAGATTTTCTTGAGTGAAATGCATTTCAAGTATATAAAAGCAGAGAAACCGCAACGTTAATCAAGTCCTCCTATTATAACGCATTTATAAATTGAAGAACCTCCATAAATGTTGAACTATTACATTATGCATCACAAATTAGATGTGATGGCTGTTCAGTTCATTTTCTTTGCTTTTATATAATTAAACTTAGCAAACAGTATACTAACAACATAGACTTTTGCATTAATTATAAATGAGCACCAAACTTCAATAGCTCCTTGAAGGAGGGTAAAGTATTAATTATCAAGTAGTCACTGCTTACTGTGTTTGACAGTTGTGTAGCACCTAAAAATGTTCAGCTATTACTAATGTCATACAAGTCTGGAGAAGAATAGACAGTTGGTTTTCAATCTTTAGCAAAAGACTGAGTTCTGAAAATGTGAAGAAGCCATTCAGAGAGAATGAAGTGGATCTAGAAGGGACTGATAGAAAGGCAAATGATATCAGCTCAGTCTAGTCTGAGGCATTTCTCCTCAATCTTTTTCAGTACACATACTTTCCTTCCAAACACAGAAATGAAGTATTAACACAGCATAATCTAAATATTGCAAAGTAAGTGACTTGTACTGGTGTCATAGTCTATGTTGTTTGTCATATGTAGTTATTTAATCATTTATCCTATTTAATGGCCTTGGTGCTACACCAATGTTATGCTATGTTATCTTGCTAGGTTAAGGAAAATGCATTCTCTGAAATAAAAAAAAAAAATAGAACTTGTGATAACAGCTGCAGTAAAAAGGTTCTGTTTAGACAATTTAGAGATTTGCAGTTCAGAGACATATTAGCCACAAAGAGTTTAAACCTAATTACTGGGTAACTTACATGTCTCTGAGTTTCTGTTAATTACCATAATTGCAGATCATCACTTTCCTGCAGCAGCAGAAAGTACAGTTATGTACACTTACCATAAATGTAGCTGTTCGAGTGTATTCACTGTTGCAGTCCTTACATATGGGTTATCTGGCTCCCGATAGCCCGCAGTCGGCCCAAATACCAGAGTCCTTGGTATATGACGTTGGCTGCCGCCGATTGTAAAACTGATGTCAGAATGTCAGGTATAAAGGGAGGCAGCTGACGCCATTTCCTCAGTTTTTCTTGCCTTAACTGTCAGGAGCCCCCAAAAGAAGGCTAACCCAGGAAGGTAGCACCCTGGACACGTCATACAAAAAATAAAAATATATATAGTCTGTGCCTTAGGAAACAAGGGGGAATGGAGTGTGGGAAACCAGAACTGCAACAGTGAATACACTCGAATATCTAAATTTATGGCAAGTGTACACAACTTTATTATGTTCTTCGTGTTTCACTGTTGCAGTCCTGACATATGGGTTGATTCCCAAATAGGGTTGCCAGACGTCCCTATTTGGGCGGGACTGTCCCGAGATCAGTAGCCTCCACTTTGTTTTTTTTTTTTTTTTTTGTATACCTGGCATGGTGCCAATCAATCCAACAAACGAGCTGCTTTGCTTCTTTCTGTGTCTTCTTGTGTTCGAGAGCTTGTTTAGATATGTTGTTATTCCATGCATCCGCGATAATAAATCAATAAAAAAATCAGAAAAATAAAAAAAACCTTTTGAATTTTTATAATTTAACTGCAATGACCGTAACACAGAAGCTGTTCTGTGTGTTGTGAGCTCAGTTCTTTAGGTCTTTAATCGGGAAACTCTGTTTATTTTGGTCTTCTGGAGGACAGAGGTTTTCAAAGACTACTTGTTAGCGAGAGAGACCTGAAACTTGTTTGCGTGAAGAAGACAAGAACCAATCTAACTTTGTGTTCCGCCTATAAATCACTTCCTGTTCAGACCACAGATGCTAAATTTTTATTTGGCAAGTTCCATTGAGTACAACTGTTTTATGTATAATAAAAGACATTCTTGTCAGATGAAATAGTTTTACAATGTGTGTTTGTGTGTGTGCGCATATATATATATATAATATGTGTGTGTATTTATATACACATGCACACAGAAATGCTGGATTGTGAAAAAACAGCCATGCTTGGACTGCATGTTTTTGGTCTTCACTTTGTCCCTACCTGGGTTGCTGGAAATGTGGCAACCCTATTCCCAAAGGCCAGGAAAAAGGCAAAGGGTGGAGGAAGGATCACAGATTAAGGGTTGGTAAGAAAGTCCTGCAAAACTGCAGAGGCAAAACCAGTCATGGATTTAGAAAACAAAGGTAGATTATAATGCTTTGTGAAAGTATGGACAGAAGACCAAGTAGCTGCTTCTAGAATGTCCTTAGTAGGCACACCTCTCAGAAAGGCAGGAGAGGTAGAGGCTGCTCTAGCAGAATGGGTCCTAATACCCTGAGGGGGAACCTTCCCATGCTGCAAGTAACAAAAATGAATACAATGAGCTATTAATTTGGAGATGGTTTGTTTTGAAATAGCTTTATCCTGAGCCCCAGGAGCAAAACTAAGCAACAACTGTTAAAATTTTCGAAATAATTTAGTCCCAAGTAAAATCTCAGCTGTCTATGCACATCAAGAGAGTGCAGAATCCTTTCCCCTTTATTTTGGGGATTGTTGAAAAATGTATGCAGGTGAATAGACTGGTTAAGGGTTAAACTGGAAACTACCTTAGGCATGAAGGAGGGATTAGTTCTCAGAGATACTTGATCGGAGTGAAAAATAATAAGAAGTTATGTACCTACCATAACGTTCCATGTTAGTTGTCTTCTTCTCGCCTTCTTTCTTGCTGGTTGGGTTCGGAGCTGATCCTTGGCTCTGACTCGGCCATCTACTAAAGCTCGAGAGCTATTTACTGACTCGAGGCCTCCCCATATCCCACAATGCTTGGCGCTAGATACCCAGATCTCGTTTGGCACAGCTAACACCATAGAAAATAGAAGGACACCTGTCCATACTACAAGGTTTTCCTACAGTACTAATACAGAGGAGGACATAACCAAGATAAGACTCAGCCAGAGGAAGAAGGCCTCAAAAAGGGACTCTTCTCAGTCTGTCCAGACTAGGGGGATGGAAGGTGGGATGCAAGAAAGAAGGCGAGAAAAAGACAACTAACATGGAACGTTATGGTAGGTACATAACTTCTTAATGTTAAGTTGTCTCTCTTGCCTTCATTCTTGCTGGTTGGGACAGCGTCCCTAGCACCTTAGTCCTGGGTGGCTCATCGGAACAGACTCTTCAGCACAGTGGAACCAAAAGCAGCTCTACTCCTAGAGGCCGTATCCAACTTATAATGTGAAATGAAAGTATGAGGAGTGGCCTATGTGGCTGTGGCACAAATAGATTCCGTAGGCAGTCTTGCTTGAAAAGCTACCGAAGTAGCTAACGCTCTGGTGGAATGACCTTTGGGTTTAGTAGGGAGTTCTTTATGTCTCAGCTGATAAATCAACATAATAATAGAGGACAACCACCTGGATAAGGTTACTTTAGAAACTGGCAGGCCCTGTTTGTCCTCAGCATAGGACAGGAAGAGTTGGTCTGATTTCCTTGTTTGCTTGGTCCTATCCAAATAAAAACGTAATTGCCTATGAATGTCCAATTGGTGTAACTTTTGTTCAGCTTTGTTTGAATAGTTAGGAAAAAAGACAGGTAGATCAATAGCCTGATTCAGGTTTGTTTTGGAAGGTATCTTGGGCAGAAATTAAGGATTAGTCCTGAGTGAAACACTATCCTTATGAAACACAAGGTAAGGAGGATGAATACAGAGGGCTTGAAGTTCCGAAACTCTCCTAGCTAAGGTGATGGCTACTAAATAGAGAGTCTTCCAGGAGAGCAATTTTAAGGAACAGGAAGCCACAGGTTCAAAAGGGGGGAGAATCAAGGAAGCTAATATCAAATTTAAGTTCCACGGAGGTGGGGGATCTCTGACCAGGGGCCTAAGCAAAATAGTCCCTTTAAGAAAGGCCTTGCAAAGTTTGTGGGACATGATGCTGGTTTCTGATAGGCCAGCGTGGAAATTTGCGATATCAGCTAATTGGACCCTAATGGTGGCAGATGAGGAACCAGTTTGAAAGAGTTCTGCTAAAAAATCTAGAACGTGATGGACAGGGGCTGTAAAGGGGTCTATATTCCTAGCCTCTGCCCAGAAAGAGAAATGTTTCCACTTACTAGCATAAGTCTTCCTGGTGGTAGATTTGTGCGAAGAAAGGATGATTTCACGCACCGGCTGAGAAATATGTGGAAGCCTGGCTAAGGTTGGAAGTGGAGCAACCAAGCTGTGAGGTTGAGAGACTGAAGGGATTGGTGCAGCCCGCCCGACTGATGGACCAAGAGGTCTGGCACTGGGTCCAGATTCCAAGGCTGCTCCAGTAGGTGACGATGCAGGAATGGGAACCAAATTTGTTGAGGCCAGTAAGGGGCAATGAGGATCATCCTGGATCCCAATGCGGTCGCCTTCTGAATTAGTTTGGGAATTAGGGGAAAGGGTGGGAATGCATAGAGAAGGCCCTGGGGCCAATCGTGAACTAGAGCGTCTCTGGGGGAGTGCCCGGGAAGGGGGAAGAAAGTGAAGAAATTGTCGCACTTGCTGTTGAGAGGAGTTGCAAAAAGGTCGCAGCAAGGTTGACCCCATCTGCAGAAAATTTTTTCCGCTACTGACTGATTGAGAGACCACTCGTGAGGCATAAGAATAGCTCTGCTTAGCCTGTCCGCTATGACGTTGGACTTCCCGGGGATGTGCATTGCTATCAGAAACCGCTGAGAGGAGATCGCCCACTGCCAGAGTCTGAGTGCTTCTCGACATAAGTGATAGGACTTAGTTCCGCCCTGCTTGTTGATGTACCACACTACAGACATATTGTCTGTTTGAATTGCAATAGTCCCGGTGGGTTGAGAGTCCTGAAGAGCTTGCAACGCTAAAAGCACCACTCTCATCTCCAAGACGTTTATGTGCAGGTGGTACTCTAGAGGTTGCCAAGTGCCCTGGGCAGTCCTGCCCTGAAAATGCCACCCCCCACCCAATCAGGGAGGCATCCGTGGTCACCGTGGCAACAGGAGGAGGAAGAACAAATGATCTGCCCTGGAGGACTAGAGGGGAGACCATCCACCACGCCAGGTGGTCTTTGCATGATTGAGTGATTATTATGTTGTGAGACATCGGAAGTTGTTGAAAAGACCATTGAGTAAAAAGCATCCACTGAAGAATCCGCATGTGAAAATGAGCCAGGGGAACTAGTATGATTGCTGCTGCCATGAGACCCAATGTTTTTAGTGCAAATCTGGCCTGTATCCTTTTGCACTGTAGTAAGACCTGCACATGTTGGTGAATGTCTGGCACGCTGTCTAGAGGAAGTTTTGCAGACAGATCTTTTGTATTTAATCTTGCGCCTATAAAGGTTATAGACTGACAAGGCAATAATGCAGACTTTTCGAAATTTACTGAGATACCTAGCTCGGAGCAAGTTTGTATGGTATAATCCCTGGCTCGCAGTAGCTGATGCCTGGTGGAAGCAGTAAGGAGCCAGTCATCTAGATATGGAAACACCTGGAATCCTTGGCGTCTCAGGTGAGCCGTAACCACTGCCATGCATTTGATGAACACCCTGGGGGCTGTGGTGAGACCAAAGGGCAGGGCTCTGAATTGATAGTGACTGGCTCCCAGCCGGAAGTGGAGAAACCTTCTGGAGCGCCTGTCCATTTTGATATGGTAGCACGCATCCTGAAGGTCTATGGAGCACATCCAATTGTCCTGTCCCAAAAAGGGTAGAATGGACTGAAGCGTGACCATCCGGAACTTCATTCTTTGAACAGATTTGTTTAACCTGCTGAGATCCAAAATGAGTCTCCAGTCCCCTGTCCTTTTTGGTACCAAAAAGAACTTGGGGTAAATTCTGGATCCTTGCTGATCTGCTGAAACTGGCTGGATGGCCCATTTGTCTAGCAGTTTTGAAATTTCTGGCACTGCTTGTTCCCTTAGACTGGGTGGAACATCTGGAATCGACTTGGTTGTTTGTACAGGGGTGTGGAGAAAGGGGATTTTGTAACCCTCGGATATGATAGACTGTACCTATTTGTCTTGTGTGAGGAGTTGCCAGGCTTCTGGGTACAGTGACAATCTTCTCCTAACTGCCTCCGAAGGTGGACAGTCAGGCAGCCCCTCAGGGGTGCTGAAAAGGTTTGTCAGAGAAAGATTCTCTGCTACCCTGATTTTGCGGACCCCCTCTGCCCCTTGGGCAGCATCTATTATTGTTCCCTCCCCTGCCCCTGGAGGGAAACTCACCACGTGTATCAGGCACGACTCCCTGGGGTTTCCTAAACCACATTTTCCCACTCTTCTGACCTTTAGGGTATGGTCTAGAGGGAGTAGAAAAACAGACTCCCATGGCAGAGAGAGTCTTGCCTTCCTGCTCACACCTGGTAAGGGTATCCTTCACCTGTGTTCCAAACAGAGCCAAACCATCAAAGGGGGTATTGGTGAAGGATGCCTTAAAGGTGTCAGCAAAGTTACATAACCACATCCAGGCATGTCTTCTCAAAGCCATGCCTGTACCTGCAGCCCTAATCACCCCATCGGCTGCATAAGAAATGAGCCACATGGAGGAGTTGACGATTGAGTCAAGGGTCGCCAGCTGGGAGTTAATCTTATCTTGAGCACCCGCAGCTGATGTATCCTGAAGGGTATCACCCAGTTCCTTGAGAAGATCCCTTTGAAGGCGGGTAAAGTGGCACAGATAATTCAGCGACCGCATGGAAAAAGTTGCTGAGGAAAATATCCGCTTCCCGTACCTGTCCATTGTCCTAGATTCTTTATTAGGTGGATGGGCAGGCACTGAAGGGTCAGCCAACTCCTTCTTCGTGGCTGCTGCAACCACCATGGCATCAACGGGGACACCTTTTGTCAAAAATTGTTTGTTGGGTGGGGCTGTAATGAACTTAGTGGGCCTGCGGGAAGTTGGTTCCACTGTGGTTCCACTGTGTCTGGGGCTGACCACGCCCTTCGTGCCACTACTTCCATCAGCGGGTCGAAGGGTGGAGACACCCAGGAGGTGGAAGGGCGAGAACCAAACGCGTCCAGGTAAACTGACTCGTCCTCGGAAGGGTTAAGGGCAGTCCAGTTTCCCCTCTGCTTAAGGATCTCTAGGATGTCTGAAAAAGAGACATCCTCAGAGGGGGATCTTGGGGACCCTTCTGAATCCTCCAAGTCAGTATCAGATGTGACTGTCGACATGTTTCCTCTTACATTTTCTCTTCCGAGGGGGCTCCTCTGAATGATAAGGGGAGGCCTCGGAAGAGGAAGATATGCCCAATGGGGCGACCTGGGGCATCTGTTCTCCACACTTGGGGTCAGAAGGGTGGGCAGAGACTGATGCAGGCACCATGGGGAGAGGAGCCGACGGGGCCGATCGAGGAGCCGACTCAGGAGTCAGCACACTCCTCATGACCTCAAAGGTGCCCCTATCAAGCAGAGCAGAAGGTCCCCACTCCGAAGAGACGTGAACCCCTCCTGGCACCAAGAGGGACAGCTCCGAGGTGAACGTCATAGCTGAGCTCACCTGCGCCGAAGCCCCGAGAGGCAGAACGGGGACAGACAAGGGTCCGATGCCACTCGCCCCCTCGGAGCCGATGAGGGAGTCCCCGTGCCCAGATCCCTCCAAGGAAAAAACCAATGAAGAGATCAGAGCCAATGAAGGAGCCAAAAGGTGTATCGGCTCTGACGTTTCCAAGATTCGAGCCCCAACCAGCTCCAGCTCCGAACACAAAAGGGGAGTCGGAGGAGGAACTGCTGAAGACACAGGGACAGCCACAATCTGTTGAGAAGGGCTGGTTAACATTTTGGCCAGGGCCTGTGATTTAAGGAGTCTACTGACCACCCTCTCCAAGTCATGATCGGATAGCCTGAAGGACCGAGAGGAGTGGGACCTATGGCTTAGTTCAGACTGAAGCAATGGTGACCTCGGAGCCGAACGAACCGATTCTAGGGAAGGGGACCTAGAACGTTTTTAGCCCAAAGACCGTTCCGACACTAAAACTGGAGCCGACTGAGGTTCAGCGATGCCAGTTCCAGCCGGAACCGAAGAGGAGGCAGATGCTCCGCCCGGTGACTGCTCCGAGCTGGGAGCCAATGGCTTGGCAGGCTTTAAGGATTTCCCCGACTGAGGCTTCACCAGGGTTCCCTCTGGCTTAAGTAAGCCTCTCAAAATAAGCTTGTTTCTATGCTCCTGCAGGACTCTCGGGCTGAAGGAATGACAGACTGAGCAGGAGTCCTGCAGGTGTAGGGAACCCAAGCAATAAACACAAGAAGTGTGACCGTCCATCAGAGACATCTTCTGACAGCATGAGTCACACTTCTTGAAGCCTGAAACTTTGGTATCCTTGGACTTACTGGAAGGGGATACCAAAGAGAGAAAATTCAACTAGTGCTTAAACAAGGCACACAGTCACAAACCCGCACTAGTTAAACTAACAATAATAACAACAAAAAACTATCACACCACACTTAATAACAACAAAAACTATCCACTAATAAAAATATATACAAATATTACAAGGCTAAACTCTACTCCTATTAGGTACAGAAAAGGGTGGGGTTAGCCACTAAAGAGAAGGAACAAGGGGGGGGGGGGAGGGTAGAAACTCTCTAACAAAAAATGAGTTTCCTGAGTGGGACAAACTAGGGGATACACAGTCTAATTACACTAAAAGGGAAAGACTATCTATATATAAGAAAAATACAAAGGTAGAGTCTAAGCTAATAAGACCAAAAAAGATTAATATGACCTGAGCCAGTAAAAACGCAACCTCGTAGCTGAAGCGGCAAATGAGATCTGGGTATCTAGCGCCAAGCATTGTGGGATATGGGGAGGCCTCGAGCCAGTAAATAGCTCTCGAGCTTTAGTAGATGGCCGAGTCGGAGCTGAGGATCGGCTCCGAACCCAACCAGCGAGAATGAAGGCGAGAGAGACAACTTAACATTGAAAGGTTCTACTGCCATTAAGACTTGCAGCTCAGATACCCTTCTAGCTGAAGTAATAGCTAAAAGGAAAGCAGTCTTCCAGGATAGAAACTTCAAATCTGCAGAGGCAGTGGGTTCAAAGGGAGGCAGAGTAAGTTGTTCCAGGACAAAATTAAGATCCCAAGCAGGAGCAGGAGATCTTCTGGGAGGTCTAAGATTACTAGATCCCCACAGGAACTGTTTCATCAAGGGTTGAGAAAAAATGGGTTGCTCAAAAGAACAATGAGCCGAAATTGCTGAAGCGTGAACTTTAATTGAAGAAAAGGAAAATCCACCATTAAGCAGTCCTGCTAGGTAGTCAAGAATGAGGGAAAGAGAAGGATAAGAGTAGTCTTCTCTTTTAGCCAGCATCCAAGAGCAAAATCTCTTCCATTTATCTGCATAGGACTTTCTGGTGCTAGGCCTCCTGGCCTCATGAAGAACTTCAACCACCTGTTGGGAAAGATTTAAAGTATTAGCCAGGCAGTTAAATGCAGAGTTTGAAGATGAGGATGAAGGAACTCCCCCCCCTTCCCTGAACCAACAGATCTGGTACCAGGGGAAGATGCCAAGGCTGAGCCTGTGAAAGGCTGTGAAGGAGGGGATACCAATGCTGCCTGGGCCAATCTGGTGCTATCAGAATAGCCTTTGTTTTTTCATCCCTTATCTTTAGCAGCACTCTGGGAAGAAGAAGCAGAGGAGGGAATGTATAAACTGAGAGGTGTGTCCATGGGAAGGACAACATGTCCATGCTCTAAGCTTTGTTGTGAAACTCCCTGGTGCAGAAAGTTGGAAGGAGATGATTGGTGTGAGAGGAGAAAAGATCCACTTGTGGGGTGCCCCAATAATGAGTGATGCGATGGAAAATGTACTTGTTCAGTTGCCACTCGTGAGGATCCAGAACATGTCTGCTCAAATGATCCGCCAAAGAGTTTAGCCTCCCTGGGAGATACTGGGCTATTAGATGTAAGCCCATGGATGCTGCTATGGACCATAGTCTCATGCTTTGTCTGCACAAGGGGTAAGCATGAGTCCCCCCTTGCTTGTTGATGTACCACATGACTGAGGTATTGTTTGTCCTGATCAGCAGAGTCCCAGGGTAGAGTAGGTCCTTGAAAGCCAGCAAGGTCTGCTGCGCTGCCATCAATTCTTTTAAGTTTATGTGCAGATGAATCTGCTGGTTGCTCCAAGTCCCCTGTATGCCCCTACCTTCCAGATGAGCCCCCCATGCTACATCTGAGATATAGGATGAGAGTCTGGCTGGCAGGCGGAAAGGCGGACCCTTGTTCTGAGAACAGGCTGTCGCCCACCAGAGGAACTCCATTTGTAGACAGGGAATCAGGGGAAGAATCAAGTCCAAGTCCTTGTGTGTTGACACCAAAGATTCTTCAGGTACCATTGAAGTTTTCTCATATCTCTCCACTGTAACTGTTTATGTGCCGCATACCACTGTAAAAACATGTCTCCTGTAATTTGTGTGTATACTGATCATGTCTAAATAACTAAATGTGTCTGTAATTTTTCTTTGTGGAGCTTTTCTCCCCGGGCCTCTGCTGAAAAAGGGCTTTTTCGGCTTAGTCAGACACCCCCGGTTAACAAATGTAAAATAAAAAATAAATAAATATGCAACCTTGCATATGGGATCATCAAAATACATGAAGCCATGAACCCCAGTGCTTGCAGGAATTGCCTTGTAGAGAGCTGGGTCATGCTTGCCAAGTTCATGAAGTAAGCCGAAAGATCTTCTTGCTTCTGTTGAGGGAGGAGTACCATCTGGGTGGCTGCATTCAGATTCACTCCCAGGAAAACAATCTCCCCTGTAGGAACCAATTTTGACTTCTTTTCATTGTAAGTGTAACCCAAAGAGGTGAGTGTGTTCCTTTTCTAGTTGTTCTGGGGAGTGTGCTTGAATGAGAGAGTCGTCCAGGTAAGGATAAATTTGAATGTTTCTCTGCCTGCAAAAAGCAATAACTGGAGCCAGGCACTTGGTAAAACCTCTGGGAGCAGTAGATAAGCTAAAGGGCAATGCAGAGAATTGAAAGTGTTGCTTCCCAGTCCTGAAGTGAAGGAACTGCCTGCAACTTTCCCTTATTAGGATGTGCAGATAAGCCTCCTTTAGATCCAAAGTTACCAGCCATGAATCCTTGCCCAGCATTGGTAGTAACTGTTGAAGGGTGAGCATCTTGAATTTGGGTATCACCAGGAACATGTTTAGAATAGACAGATCCAGAATAGGGTGCCAGGTGCCCCCTTTCTTGGGTACCAGAAAAAGTCTTGAATAAAAAACCTAGGTCTGCCTGATTTGCAGGAACTGGCTCTATAGCTCCCATAGTCAGTAAAGAAGAAATTTGAGTTTCTACCTCTGCCCTGAGAGTTCTGGGTATGTCTGGGTACCCTTGTAAAACAGGGAAGGTGTGAAAGTAAAACTTGTAACCTTGGTTTACTATAACTGAGCACCCATTTGTCGTCTGTGATTGTAGACCATACCTCTGTGAACCTGGCTAACCTTCCCCCCAAAGGAAACCCAGGGTCTGCAGAGATAGGCACAAGAAGGCCGGAGTCATTGAGAAAGTTTGCTTTGGGAAGCTGTCTTTGAACTCCCCAATTTAGCAGAAGAAGAATGCCATTGTTTAGCCCTTTGAGGGGCAGAAGCCTGCCCTCTGGAAGATATGAAACCTCTAGGCCTAGAGCGAACTAAAAGAATTACAGGCCTAAAGCAGATGCCCTACGCTGACCGCCTTAAAAAAACTCCAGCTATACTCTGTCGCATATCGTCTACTCAGAGGTGATCTCTGCTTAACATACAAGGCAATGTCAAACCCAGAGCTGTTGGACATGCTACACTTAATGAAATCCCAATCCCTCAGAGCTACACACTCCAGGGATCTAAACCTTGTCATCACAATAAACAAAACATGCTGGAGGGATAGGTTCCTGACCCAGAGACTCCCCAGACTCTGGAATAGATTGCCCATACATGTAAAGCAGAGTGCCTCTTTGGACCTCTTCAAGAGGAACCCTGACGATTGGATGGGAGAAAGGAAATTCACCCCAGGGATCACGTCAGTCGCCCTGCTAGACAGGGGTCCAGGAAAGTAAATAATGTGGGAAGAAATAGCCAGGGAATTGTTATGGCTAGGCTTGTATAGGCCCTAGGGCTCATAGCCTAGTACCAACCTATGAACCTGCTTGCCAGGATCAGGGAAAGACCAATTCTTGGAAGGATAATGCCTACTAAACCGAGGAGACTGAACCTGAAGGAAATCTTTAGCAGCTTGCATAGATTTTGCATTATCCTCCAACTTCTTCAGTACCTCCTCAGCATTATTACCAAAAAGATTTTTGCCTTGATCTAGGCCATTTTGCCTTGATCTAGGCTGATGTGCTGTAGTTGTAAGGAATATATCTTTTACCATAAGGAGCATCCTGACTTTAAGATCCTAATTGATTCATTTTATGATCAATTAACTAATTAAAGGATATAGTTGAATGATATATAAGTCAGCAGTATTTTAGAGTGTTTTAAACTTGTCTGAAGAAGCGTGCACTTGGCAGCACGCAGCTCACATCCTGGATTTTTATATGAATTAAAGTTTTTGCATCAATCGTGGTGTTGGTCTACTTCTTCCTTACTACTATTACCAAAAAGATTGTCTTTGTGCAAAGGAACATCCAGCAGTTTAGACTTAACAGGTTCAGAAAAAGGCTGCTCCCTGAGACAAGCATGCCTTCTAATTACAGAACTAGTGGCTGCTGCTCTACATGATGCCTCCAAAGTGTCAAAACCACAATGAAGTGAATGCTTATTAACTAAAGTGGCAGAATTCAGTAAGTCTTGTAAATCTTTGTTCTCCGTCATGGAAGGAATATCTCCAAGTTTAGTTGTAATAGCCTCCAAAGTATGCTGCTGATACTTAAGCATGTGAAAAAGACAATGCATTGATCTAATGGCAAAAGTTGCAAAGGTATAGACTTTTTTTACCCCATCTGACCAAGGCCCTAGACTCTTTATCAGAAGGCACAGGGTTTTTAGCGATAGCAGCCTTAACACCCTTGGGGCCCTGAGAAATAATTTCTGGATCAGCAGTAAGGTTTTTAAAACGGAATTGATGAGATTCAGGGACCCTATAATACCTATCCGGTTTTCTGGGGGCAGGAGGAACAGAATTAGTAGTTAAAGAATTTTCCATGAAATCATCATCCATAACTTCCAATACTGGAGGTATAGCCAGAGGCTTATGTTGTGGCAAATCCAAACATTCCCTGATTCTTTTCTTAGACTGTGGAAAATCCTGACAATCCCATTTAAAATGCTCCCTAAGGGTATTCAAAGTATCCCCAAAGATAAAATCTTCTGGAGGGGAGGAAGAAGGGATAGAGTCCACAGCATCAGAATCCTCAAAGCCAGAAAAAAGTTGAGCATTTCATTCTTCACCAGCAGACATACTGGAAATCTCAAAATCTGCGACAGACAAAACATCAGGAGATAATTCCCTAGCCCTCTTTGAAGGAGTTGGAGATGACAGCCCCTAATCAGGGAAAGAAGATCACCAGCCATCTTTACCAACTGGGACTGAGGCATAAGAAGGGAGGCCGACACCTGCTTGTGAGTAGGTTTGCGGCTGGAAGGTTTACTAGCAATCTGGAGGGACTCGAGAGGCCTAGCAACTGCAGAAGTCTGAACTAAGGTAGTCAGTCTGGTTCTGGTCTCATGTCGAAAAGAAGAGGCGTCAGAAGCCAGTGCCTGCAAAGTGGCTCTGGACCCATCTGAGGCGGTGACAGGTGGAGGGTCTGAAGATGAAATAGCAGCCTATGGCATGGAGGACTCTGTAAAGGTCTCAGCAGAGGCTTGTGGCTGAAAATCTGCAGACTGCAGGGGCTGCGAAAACACCTCACTGACTACCGCTGTGCAGACGAACAATTTCACCAGTGCGTCGTAGGCAGATTTAACCCTAGGCCTGTAGCGGTCCTTGTCTTTGCGTTTCCTATGTATATCCAAAGTCGGGAGATCAGACGATGCCATACCGACGAACTTAGGCCAGACTCCAAAATGCTTATACAAAATATTAGCTCTACGGCGTATGGTGCGTGGGTTAAAGGAAGCACAGAGATCGCAGTTATTGACGTTGTGCCCAAGGCCCAAACAAGTTATACAATAGGAATGGAAATCACAGTGTGGAATCTGTTTTCCACTGGCAAGACAATTATTAACTTTATCTGACATTTGTTAAAGCAAGAAAAGAGGATCCCCAATGGGGTACTTATCTGAAGGCGTCTTCAACTTGGTAGTCGGAAAGCAAAACGAAGATAAACGACCGACTGGCACTAGTGCGAATTGCATTTGCTTTGGGCTCCATGGTAAGAAAGACTGAGGAAATGGCGTCGGCTGCCTCCCTTTATAGCTGACGTTCTGACATGAGTTTTACAACCGGCAGCAGCCGACGTCATATACTAAGGTCTCTGGTATTCATGCCGACTGAGGGCTACCGAGAGCCAGATAACCCATATGTGAGGACTGCAACAGTGAAACACGAAGAACATTACTGTCAGCCCATGCATCACATTGGCACAGATAGCTCCTACCTCCCATTCATTCATTCAACATTTACACAAACATACGTCACATACCTCTTAATTGTCCTTGGTGGACAAAATGTCACTGATGTTTCCTCCTATGATTTCAGTGTCCTTGTAAATCGTGAATGATTACACTCAGTCATCAGTGCCAGGTAGAGTTTCAGACTTCATATTCTTCTGTAACAGCTTGCTTCTGTAAATGCTGTTATGCTAGTGACTTTCTAAGTATGTAAGAAGAATACTCATAATCCACCCTGATGTGTGTTCTAGTTCCTCCATTCCTATTCTTAGATGTATCCTACCACCTCAGAAGGCAAGCACCTTCAGTGATCACTGGTTTCCACCATGGATTCCATCAGGAGAGTGCACTACAGATATGCACTTCCTAGATACCTGAGAAAGGTAAACAGTTCATACCTCATCATTTCCCTGTCTTTTCCAGACATGTTCTCCAATGCCTAAGCTGCTAATTAAACTTGAGTCATCACAGTCCTAGTCAGATCCATATCCTTCTACGCCAATGGAGCTGACTGTTACTGCACCTTTGCAATAAGACACAAGCATGGTCCATGTTATGTGGTATGTTTATACTAGAGGGTACAACTGCAAACTCGCGATGATGCACATGCACTGATTATTACATTATCTGTCTGCATTTAGGGTGTGCAGTTGCACAATTACAATAGGGTACATGGATGATGCATATTTTGCCATATGTTTGTACTTAGAAAACATAACTGCAACTTCAGTGATGCACATTCCTCCTATATATCACATCATACTTGTACATAGAGTGTGCAACTGCACAGTTCCACTAAGGCATGAAGATTCTACATATTATATCATATTTTTTGCCTAGATCATGCAACTGCCCAATTCCAGTGAGACAAGTGAATGTTGCACAAAACATCTAATTAATAAAATATGACGATAACAATGACCAGGTAAGTACTACTGAATGTCTGTCAGGTGTTCAGAAAGCATTGCAAACAACCAGCCCTAGTCTTCCCCCCTCTTTTGCAACATGGCTCAACAATCTGCTGTCATCCCACCATTTACCAGTTTGATTGCATTAGGCATTCTAAGGGGTGTAGGAACTGCATTGTTTACTAACTGTTTACAGCTTCTGCCAACTAATTGTACAACCAGCAAGATATATAATCATTTAAAAAAGCATGGAGGCAAACATCTGGCATCAGTCCACTATTGGTAAGCATCACATCCTCAACACCACATCAGTTACAACACGTCACTAGTCCCATAACTATGAGACTGTATAGAAAAATGTAGAAAATAAACAAAAGAAAAACTTCACAACTGTGTTATAATACTTAAACTCAAACCAAAATAACAACACAGAAAAGACAGCTCCCAGATATGTCTCTTCCGTGTTATTATTTTGGTAAAAACTTGCCAAAGCCTTCTAGAACACATACTTAAAACTTCCCATCCTCCAGCAAGCAAGACAATATTTAATCCATCTTCAGTCATACATACATGCAAATCTACATAGCTCACCTAAGTAGGAAAACAGGCCTAAGCCCTCATGGTCCACTAACTCTGCAAAGTTTTAGCTATTGGTGAGTCTATCATTAGACATACAGACTAAAAACTAACCAAACAGAACAAGAACAGGATGCCTGCCATTATCTGCAATGTCACAAGGACCTTAAGGTCCCTTAAATTAGACAAATATAACTATAACCTAGTAAAAGCCCATGTGGGAGTGAATGACCTGAGGTTTGCCACCCAGAGGGATATGCAGAGAGACATGATAAATCTTACTATGCATATGTCAGAGGCCAAAAAAGACACTCATCTTGAGTAGTATTTTACCTTCACCGAGAATGGTATCTACATTCCAAGGCAAGACAACTGGCTTTAACTATTGTCTAAGTAGTTGCTGTTATCCTAAAGGGAATCAGTATGTGTCAGCCAGGCTTTCTGTTTTACTAGAGGCTTACACCTGTTGTATCAGGGCTTTTGCATACTAGTTAAAGCTTTTGCTGCCCTAATTTTATTTATTATTCATTTATTTATTTATTTACATTTGTTGACCGGGAGTGTCCGACTGGATGTAGGTCCATATTCAGCAGAGGCCCGGGGAGAAAAGCTCCATAGTTAAAATAGACAGTAGTTACATTGGATTACATAGCGATTAACAATATAACATAGCAACTACTTACAACGTATTTACAGATGAAGAACATAGTACATCAGTAGACAACTAGAATCTTAATCGGTGAAGTACATAACAGACATTAACAAATGTTACAAAAAGAAGTTCCTGCTGTATAATAAGTACTAAGCTTATGAGCATCTGAGCTTGTTATAATCAAGGTAGTTAGTGGAGTGGAAAGAAAGGTAGTGGTTGGATGGGGTGGGTGATTTTAGAGTGGGAGTTGCAAGGGCATAGCCAGCATGTTTTTAGGTGAGCTTTTAGTAAAGTTTTGAAGTGGGTGCATGATGGTACAGAGGTAATTGTGGGTGGGAGGGAGTTCCATAATTTGGTTATGGTGCAAGAGAATAGTGCTTCACCAGCAGAGTTATTGGCTTTTGTGATCTGCAAGTGATTTTTGTTGCTGGATCTCAGTGGTCTGGTGGTGCGACAGGGTTGGAGCAGATTCTGGAGGGATGGGATATTTAGTGGATGGTTTACTAGTTTGTGGGCGAGTGAGAGTTGATACCACTGAAGGAGGTGAGGGAGTTCAAACCAGCCCGGTTCAGCAAGTGAGAGACAGTGGTGACTATGGTAGGATGCCCTTGTGGCGAATTTGCTGATTTTGTTGTAGCAGGTCTCTAGCTTGTTTAGATCGCATTGCCTTAGGTTGGTATGTATTGGGGAGGCATAACGTAGGGTGGAGATAAGGTGGGAATTTGCTATTGAAATCTTTGCTGCTTTGGTGAGAAGTTGCTTATTTCTGTATAACGCTCTTAGTTTTTTGTGGACTTTTTTTCATGGTCATGGATATGTGAATGTCAAATTTTAGTTTATTGTCTATTTCCACTCCTAGCAATTTGGTGTGTTCAGTTGGGTATGTAGTGGTGTTGTCTTTTGCTATGATGTTAAAGTGAGAGTTGTTTTGAGTATGTTTGGTGGGTTGGAAGATGAGTAGTTTAGTTTTGTTTGGGTTGAGTATTAATTGGGCATCGGATAAACAAGTTTCAACTGAGGAAAAGGCTTCTAATTACACCTTTTTTTTTGGCACAACTCCCCCATTGGACAGTCCAGTGTAACAAACCCAAATTCAGACATCATCATGATGGTACTATTCAATGCTAGGAATCTAAATAGAAATATGTCATAACTTGAAGCTCTCCTTCAGCTGGAGTACATTAATACTTATTTAGATGCTGAGGCATGGTTTCAGTGTACTGACACCAGTCCCTATACAGCAGAGTTTAGCTATCATTCCTTGAGGCCCTCCGGTAACTGTGGGGTAGCATCTCTATTTTTCGGAAGCACCATCATCTCATGTCAGATTATCTTCAAACCCCTTTTCCCCATTTTTCTACATGTCATTGGGGTTCTAGTGTCAGCTATTGCCACCTCTCGAGTCAATGCATTTTTTTACCTTCTTCAACAGTCATGCTTGACTATCATAGGTCTTTCACTCACTCTAATTAACTAATTGCTGGATGTTCACATTTCCTCTTGCCTTTGTCCCATCTCTTTCAAACCTCTTTCAAAAAAACAACTTATGCTTTGCTACTTGTGCCAAAAATCATTATATTCTGTTCTTTTCCCCTTCTTTTCAACTGAAGATACTTTGGATTCTGCTCTGTCATCATTTCTTGTCTCTCCCACAGTGTGCATCCTACCACCTGTCTCAGGCACATTATCTCCACAGCCTCTAGCCTGGCTTCCTCAGCTGCTCTGACTTCACTGCTAAGGTTTCTGTCTTTTCAGCTTCTTTGGCATTCTTCTATTACAAACTTCTCTTGATACACTGTGCCACTTGGAAGTAGCCTGATTAACTGTCTCTTTGACCTCCTCATTCAGACTTTCTTTCTCCTCAATTATACCTCCAGATACTTGAAGCTGTTAACCTCTTCCACGGTTTGCCCTACTATCTCAATTTTCAGTTCCTCTTGATTTCCCCATTTGCTGAAATGACTAGTGTCTTGTCCATACTTAGTTTCATCCCATGTGCCTTCAGCTTTGCATTTCAGCCCCCTACCATTTTCTGAAATTCTTGTTCAGAATCTGCTTGTAGTGCCACACTGTCTTCATGCAGCAGGTTTGTTGATCTGTCCTCTCAAGGTTCTTTGCTAATGTAGCTCATAGGTCTCAACCTTTTCAGAAGCAAATGTGAAACACAGACCCTAGCAATGTGTGACAAACAGTCAAAATGTGGAACACCCTTTTTTCGTACTGCGTGATTTGTTTTATATAAGAACTGGCATTTTTTACATAAAGACAACTTGCTAATGGAGAGAATGGGCCCCCGTCCAGTAATTGTTTATAAAAGGGGAGCTAACTTGAAAAGTTTACTTGAAGCTAAAAAATTAGAAGTTATGTACTTACCATAACGTTCCATCTGAGTAGGTGGATTCATTTGTCTGCAACCTGTGGGTATGGATCCGATATTGGATCCGAACCAGCATGGTTTATCCAGCTATGGATCCAAGCTCCTAGCTCCTCCCCTCACCCATAATGCCCTGCTCTCCCTACATGACCTCAGATCGAGTTTGCCCTGCACCAACTACTCTAACTAAAGGGTAACACACCCTATGCAGGAAACTGACAAGGCCAGGGGGATAGGAGGGCAGGATGGTTGCAGACAAATGAATCCACCTACTCAGATGGAACGTTATGGTAAGTACATAACTTCTAAATCTGAAGTAGGAGAATTCATTTGTCAGCAGCCTGTGGGACAGAGTCCCCAGCTACCTGAATCTTGGGTGGCCATCATGGAAGGATATTCCGGAGCACCGCGGAGCCAAAGGATGCTCTACCTCTAGACGTGATGTCCAGCTTGTAATGAGTAATAAAGATATGAGATGAAGCCCAAGTGGCTGCTGAACAAATGTCATCCAGAGGAACCCTAGACTTAAAGGCCTCTGAAGTAGAGACAGACCGGGTCGAATGAGCATGGACTCCCTCCGGTGCGGGCCTCCCAGAGGCTTTGTACGCCAACAGAATACACTGAGAAATCCAGCGTGACAAAGAAACTTTGGAAATTGGTTTACCCAGATTGAATTTGGCAAAAGAAATGAACAACTGGTCTGATTGCCTATGACCAGCTGTCCTATGAAGGTAAAAACAAAGCTGCCTGTGAACATCCAAGGAATGCAGCTTGTATTCGCTTTGTTTTGATACTTAGGGAAGAAAACAGGGAGGTTGATGGACTGATTAATGTTAGCTTCCGAAGCTTCTTTAGGAAGAAAGGAGGGATTGATCCTGAGGCACACCCGGTCCGGATGAAAGATCAAATAAGGCGGTTTCATGGACAGGGCCTGAAGCTCAGAAACTCTCTTAGCCGAAGTAATGGCTACCAAAAAAGCAGTCTTAAAGGGCAAGAATTTAAGATCGACTGTGGCTGCAGGTTCGAAGGGGGGAGCGGTCAAGGCCTGAAGTACCAAGGAAAGATCCCACGGGGGAACCGTTTCTTTGACAGGGGGTCTGAGCAAAAAGGTGCCTTTTAGGAAGGTTTTGCATAACTTAGCTGACATAAGAGACCCTGAATCATGACCAACATGGTAATGAGATATGGTCGCCAGCTGAACTTTGCCCGTGGAACTACTGGCGCCATCATTAAAGAGAGTAGTAAGGAAATCTAGAACCAAAGGAAGGGGAACCATGAAAGGATCTAGGCCTTGCCGCTCTGCCCAAATGGAGAAACGCTTCCATTTACTGCGGTAAATTTTTCTGGTAGAGGGCTTGTGGGCTGCTACCAGAATGGTCTTAACTGGGGACGAGATACCGGGAGTCCTGATTAGGAGTGGAACTGGAGCAGCCAAGCAGTCAACTTCAGGTTGTCCAGGTTCGGAGTTGGTAGGTTCGATGGGTGTGATATCAGATCTGGAATGGGATCTAGAATCCAAGGTGGATTCACTGAATGAGACCTCAGGTAAGGGAACCAGATCTGTCGAGGCCAGAACGGGGCAATGAGGATCATTCTGCACCCCAAATGAGAGGCTTTCTGAAGTACTTGTAGCATCAGAGGTAGAGGGGGGTATGCATAAAGAAGACTGGGAGGCCAAGCATGCACCAGAGTGTCTCTCGGAGAATCCCCTGGAGGGGGGATTAGAGCGAAAAAACTGTCGCACTTGGCGTTTAAGGGAGAAGCAAAGAGATCGCAACAGGGAGTCCCCCACTGTGCGAAGATACATTTCGCTACTTGAGAATTGAGAGACCACTTGTACGGGGAGAGAATGGTGCGACTGAGCTTGTCCGCTAGGATGTTGGTCCGACCCGGAATATGCGTTGCGATGAGAAAGCGGTTGGTGGAGATCGCCCATTCCCACACTCTCATGGCTTCTCGACATAAAGGGTAAGACCTGGTTCCCCCCTGTTTGTTGATGTACCAGACCAACGACATGTTGTCTGATTGAATCACAATTGCTCCCAGGGGAAGGAGGGCTTGAAGTGCTTACAACGCCAAGAGCACCGCCCTCATTTCCAGAACATTGATATGCAGGGAGGTTTCTGAATCGCTCCACGTGCCTTGGACCGTCTGGCCCGCAAAATGCCCCCCCCCCCACCCAAGGCGGGAAGCGTCCGTGGTCACTGTGGCGAGAGGGGGAGATGCACAAAAGGGGTGGCCCCTGTGGAGGTCCGGGGAATGGAGCCACCACAAGAGAGACCGCTTGCAAACCTTGCTGATTGCAATGGGATGATACAGGGGGAGGGAGAGAAATGACCATTGCACCTGAAGTGTCCATTGAAGTACCCGCATGTTCAAGCGGGCGAGCGGAAGAAGAGTAATCGCTGCCGCCATAGACCCTAGTGCCCTCAGGATCAATTCCGCAGGTGTTGAGCTGGAGTGAAGGATGGCCCACACCTGGAGTCGTAGATTCCGAACTCTGTCGGTTGTGAGAAAGACTCTTAAATTTCTCGTGTCTAACCTGGCTCCTATAAATTCTATTATTTGAGTAGGGACCAGGTTAGACTTTTCTATGTTTACCGTGATGCCTAGCCAGGGAGCTAGACGAAGAAAGGAGTCTCTTGCCAAAGAGAGTAGATGCCTTGTTGGGGCGGTGAGAAGCCAGTCGTCTAGGTACGGAAAGACCTGCACCCCCTGAAGCCTCAGGTGGGCCGCAACCACTGCTAATACTTTGGTGAACACCCTGGGGGCTGTGGTGAGACCAAAGGGAAGGACCCTGAACTGGTAGTGACTGGCTCCCAGCCGGAAGCGAAGAAACCTCCTGGATCATCTGTCCATCAGAATGTGGTAGTATGCATCCTTGAGGTCTATAGAGCACATCCAGTGATTCTCCCCTAGAAGGGGGAGGATGGATTGCAAAGTGACCATCCGGAACTTCTCTTTGGGAACTGCCAGGTTCACCGGGGACAGGTCCAGAATGGGTCTTAGGTCCCCCGTCTTTTTTGGCACTAAAAAGAACCTGGAGTAGAACCCTGATCCGATCTGGTCTGGGGGGATGGGCTGGATGGCTCTTTTTCTCAGCAGATGGCCAATTTCTGCTGAAGCGGCCTCCCTCTAATCGGGTGGAACATCGGGGAGGGTTTTTAACTTTGGGACATGAAGAAAGGGGATCTTGTAACCTCTAGATATAATCTGGAGTACCCAGCGGTCCGATGTAATGGACTCCCATGCCGCTAGGTTTTCCGAGAAACGTCCCCCGACTGCCTCCAGAGTGGAGCAGTCGGGCAACCCCTCAGGGTTGCTGCGTGGGCCATTCAGAGAAAGGTTCCCTAGACCCAAAATTCCTGGCAGCCCATCTGCCCCTAGGACGGCATCCTCCCTGTCCTCCTCTGCCGCGGAAGGACTGGTTGTCCGGAGCGGGTTGTGAGTGCTGCGACTTCCGGAACCACATCTTCTTCTGGCGCTTTTGGTTCCTAGAGTAGGACCTCTGGGGCACAGAGAAGCAGACTCCAATGGCAGACAGTATCTTCCCGTCCTTCTCGCTCTGAACCAAGGTGTCGCGAACCGTCTTGCCAAAAAGGGCAGAACCGTCAAAGGGGGCGTTCGCGAATGATGCCTTGAAGGGCTCTGTAAAATCACAGTGGCGGAGCCAGGCCTGCCGTCTTGTGACTAGGCCTGCTCCTGCAGCTCTAGTGGCTCCCTCGGTAGCGTGGGAAAGTAACCGCATAGAGGTGCTGGTCACAGAACGAAGAGTGGCCATACGGGTGGAGTGCATAAGTTTGTCCTCCTCCGACATGGACTCTGGGGGGGGATGCAGCATATTCCTTGATAAGATCACGCTGCATCCTGAGGACGTGTGCCAAATAGTTGAGCGCCCTCACTGAGAAGGTTGCTGAACTAAACATTCGCTTCCCCAAACGGTCCATCATCCGAGACTCCTTGCACGGGGATGGACAGAGGGACTCTCCTGGGTGAGTTCCCTCTTAGTAGCTGCTGCCGACAACATGGCATATACCGGGGGTCCCTTGCTCCAGTGGGCACGGTCAACAGGGGGGGCTAAGGATCCTGTCGGGCCTCTTAGGGATTGGCTCCACGGTGTCCGGTTCCTTCCATGCCCTGGTGGTAATAAGGTCCACCAGGGGGTCGGCAGGAGGGGACACCCAAGAGGTAGACGGGCCCGCTTCAAATGCCTCCAAGAACACTGACTCGTCCGAGGAAGACTTTGGGGCAGACCACCCACCTCTAATCCGTAACATTTCCATGACGTCTCCGAAGGAGACATCCTCAGGGGGTGATCTTGGGGAGCCTTCCCCTTCCTCCAAGTCAGTGTCTTCAGTCAAGTACTCGGGGGAGTCTATGTGCCTCCTCTTACACGAATGCTTGCAAGGTGCTTCTTCGGGGGGGCTGTCCGAGGAGCCCTCACCAGCAGTGTCCAGAACCGTAGGAACTGCTTGGGGCAGTGAAGCGGGCTGTCCCAGTGGCCAGGTGATGGAAGCCTGGCCCAGAGCAGATGGAGTGCGGGACAGAGCCGAAGCAAGGGCCGGGGGTCCGGATGCCCTCAACAGAGCCCTCTCTACTACATCAAAAGCAGAGGGGGAGCCAGCCTCGACAATAGGATCCGAAAGTCGGCTCCCCCCCAGATCCGATGAGTGGATCGGAGCCGGCGCTGAGCCCCTCGGATCCGAGGGACCAGTGTGCTCCGACAATGATGGCACCGAAGGCACACTGAGTCCCTTGGATCAGAAGCTCGGGCCAAGGCTCCGAGAGGTCGGATCCGACAGACTCGAGGGCAGGGTCAGATCAGAAGTACCCAGTACTGTCGGCGCCGACCCACCCCCGGCTCCAAGGCTGCCCAGCTCTGAGTGCTCCGAACCCGGGTAGCAGGTTGGAGAAGGAGCAATGGGCTTAAAAAATGGGGTCGAGCTCCCCCCCCAGAGGGGGGGGGAGGCAGGAGCACTCCCATCTGCATCTGGGCCTGGATGAACCTTTGCATCATCCGGTCCAGATCAGCATCAGAGAGGCTGTAAGTAGACCTCGACGAGGCTACCGAGGTAGGCCTTGAGTGCCGCCTCGAAGGAGGTCAGGTTTCCTCATCCTCAGGCTTCGGTGAAAAGCACGGGGACCGGAGCCAAGGAGGGGGTGATCCAGCAGCCAGAGAGGCCGGAGGAGAAGCCCGCTTAGCCGGCGGGGCCGAAACGGAGGTCTCGGCCCGCCGCTTGTGGTGCTTTTCTCTCTCTGGTCCTTTTTCCTGGCTTCCCTCTCCTCCGACCCTTTGGCGGGAGTTTGAGTCCCGGGTGGAGGAGGGGGAGCAGGCAAGGCAGGGACTGCCGAAGCAGTGACCACCAAGGGGGCGGGGGCCGAAGCTGAGTCTGGGGGCAAGAGTCCCGCCAAGACCAGCTTCGACCTCTGCTCCTTCAATGCCCTGGGGTTGAACCCTGCACAGATTGAACAACCTGAAGTGAGGTGTTTAACCCCAAGGCATCGAACGCACCGAGTGTGGCCATCAGCAGGAGAAAGCTTATGGCCACACTCGGAGCACTTTGAAAAAATTGCCTTTGGGGCCTCAGACATAACTATTTTTTTTTTTTTTTTAAATAGTAATAAAGAAACTAACACACTCACACGAAGGCCCCAAAAAGGACACACACACACACACATAGCTACGTACCAGCGAGGGGAGGGTAAAAATTAAGTTAAATTAACCCAAAAACTATATAGATAAAAGGGAAACCTATAACTTTCACACAATTAAATAAAAATTAAAGTTTTAAAACCCTTAATTAAGAAAATATCAAACTTAGCTTTGGAGCTCTGAAAAATCCAGCCTACACCATGCGTGGCAAACTAGATCTGAGGTCATGTAGGGAGAGCAGGGCATTATGGGTGAGGGGAGGAGCTAGGAGCTCGGATCCATAGCTGGATAAACCATGCCGGTTTGGATCCGATATCGGATCCATACCCACAGGTTGCTGACAAATGAATTCTCCTACTTCAGATTCTAGAATTAACACAAGGTTACATGGTTGTTTTATTTGTGGGGCTTGTAAGATGTGTAAGTATATAAAAACAGGTAGTGCCTTCGAAATTGACGATAAAAAATACCACATCTCACATAAACTTAATTGTAACTCAAAGTATTATTTATTTAGCAAGTTGTAAAAATTGTTCAGCGTTTTATGTAGGTAAAACGGATCGCAAATTCCGTGAGAGAATCTATGAACACACATATGCGATTTCTAAAAATAAAAATGACAATGCTCTTGTTAAACACATTAACTTGAAAGCAGGTCATTCTTTTCAATTTCAAGCAATAGATCAACGTGTATAAGACATTAGGGGAGGGCCCACTTCACTATTGTTAGAGTCTCGAGAACTTGAATGGCAATTGGCATTAAATGCATTTTCTCATCCTGGCCTTAATGACAACTGCAGTATAGCTTGTTTACTGAAACTCAAGAGTTGTATGAGATAAAAAGTCTCCTTAAAGATGATGCTAACATTTTGAACCTTAAAACATTACTGGTGAGTTTTAAGTATTGATAACTACAGTTTTTATGCACTATGGTATTACTAAATAGTCCGTGGATATTTACATAACTTTTTTCGCACGGTTATTTGTGTTTTCAAAAAATGATTTTTTAAAAAAATTTTCTTTGATGGATGGATTTTGGTTGATACTGTGTTTTTATTTGGTAGTATATATGCTTATGTAACCGATAATTTTAATACCTAAACTAGTCACTAAATCTCGCGTTGCTTCTTAGAACTTGTGTTTTTTACTAAATGTTGAATACTGGTTGGCCAATGCTATCACATGTATTTTAGGGCGGCCTCTTTTAAAATGAACTACAACATTGTATTTGGTTTATTTCTGAAGAAGTTACTCTAGCAGAGTGACGAAAACGTGTTTAGTTGTAATAAACTTTTCATACGTTACAGTAGTTTCTTGCGAGAGGCTGTTTGACATCTTTTTGTTTTTCATTATGTTAGTCCTCATAACCTGTCTGTCCTGATGTTAGCATTCGGGTCCTCAATTACAAACACCAGCTCATGCTGTCCTACTTTATCTGGTAAGTTCTGCAACTGCTGTCTGAATGCACTCTTTCTCACCATCACAGCCTTGTTGTGGGGCATAAGCTATAATTATGAATACTGCCTTATCTCTATACTGGAGTCTCATTGCCAAGAATCTGTCATTAGTTCTGATTACATCCCTGGCTGTCTTCGGAATAGTCTCCCTCACCTCACTACTTCTAGTCTATCTTCTCCCTGAGTAGTAGACTCTGGATACAAAGTCAAGTGACTTTGCTGCACTGGCCTTCCACCATGTCTCCTGGATTACTAAGATGTCCAGTCTCCACTTTATCACCATGTCATCTATTTCCAAGTTGCGTTAAACTCAGTGAACTTACAGCTTGTTCCTATCAGTTAAGTTTTCTATGCTCATACTTTTGTAGGTAGCCATGTACATTGTAGTTAAAAGCTTTCAACAGCAAAGCAATAACAGGAAGGCAGAGGGACAAAGAAGATTCAGAATGGATGTATCACAAGCAGTGCAGAATATGACATAAGGACAATTAAGGATTATGCAGTCAACAGACGTGTAAGCTCCATGGTGACAACTGCTTAGGGGATCATAAACTGCAAAATTAAACTGACTATGGGCTTGGGTCACTTTCCCATCAACATTTCATGTGTTTGCATTTTCTAAATGATGTTGTACGTCTATGACAGTTTCACATATTTACAGTTATCAAGTAGGAGTAAGGCAAAGAAGAAAGTAATTAATTAAAAGTTGAGGACTACAATGTTGTGGTCTAATGGAAATACCAGGACTGGAACAAACACTGACTGTCAAAGCCCTACTTCTTTGGCAATAGATCACCAGTGACATAGTGTGAGCTTCTGAATGGCTGACACTGGTGTCAATGGGATACAGCCAAAGCAGGTGGTCTTTTATGGTACATATCAGCTGAATCACATCTACACAGAGGTAATCAGTGGGATCTGGTTTTCATGGATGGATAAGTCCCTACCTAATTATTTCAGCAGTGCCTTTGGAAAGGATTCAGAGGAAGGTGTTATACTGCATGAAAATATGGGTTGTGGAAGAATGCATAGATATTACCATGTATCAAATTAAGATGAGTGGTATGAGTCATGTGGGTTTATTTTAGTAAAAATGAATGGGGGATTTCCATACAATACAAAACGTCATGCCTTAAAACTTTACTCTTTAAATGAGGTAATAGAGACATAAATAATGATATAGAACCAGGAGGAATATGTGCTGATAATTAGCAGGGCAGTGTCTAAGGGTATGTACCTAACTGAGTAAATTTGGTGAACTTTGTGGTGCACTTTCACTACTGTATGTAATGTAATGCAAGTCCCTCCTACACTCCTGTGGTTTTATGTACAGTTTTCTCTTTGTATTACATGGGGAACTGAAACTGCATTTGACAGAAATCAGTAATTCAGCATCCTGTTTAATATAATCTCTGTTTCTATTTGTACAAGGCTGTTGTCTGTTTTGTTTTCTATAGCTTCAGTTCTGTTTCAAAGCATCCACAGCCTTTTGTTTTATATTTCAGATCTTGCCTTGAATTTTTTAAGTATATTTGTATATCCTTCCTAGCTTTCTAATAATGTATATACAGAAGTAGTAGCTTGACATGCACTAGAATAAGGTTATTGTTTTCCACTTTTCCTTTGCATGAAATGGCTAAAGACTTTTATTAACAAATTCCTTTTCATCAAGATATCTTGGACATAGGCTGTGCCCTTGCAAGGCACACACCTTTTTTCCTGTGTAGGTTATGCAATCAATGAACCAGATAGTATAAATGGTCCAAAGTGTCTATGAAAGACAGACAGATAATCTTCTTTTTTATTCTCTCTCCTGCAGAACTGAGGTTGATGGCCCCTCTACTTGCACTCAGCCAGTCCATTCATTTTGCAGTAGCAGGAACCAGGAATTCTGTGCTAAGGGAGAGCCCTAAGACCCATTCATTCCTACCCAGGAATGACCATTACATCATCTGGTCTATGCAAGAGCAAGGTTGTAGGTTTGCTGGTCCTGTGGGGGCTCTACCCTCTCCTCAGAAGTGCAACCCACCTTCCCTATTGCGGCTCTTTTAAGTTTCTCCATGTGCTGCTCTTCTTTGGAAACATGCCTTTGCACATCAAATTCCCTTCAGCTTACTGTGAGACTATTGCATACTGCAGGATCTATAAACCTGAGATTAAGTGAGAGAACAATTAATACTTGCCCTCAGTGTCACCCATGTACAAGCCAGAACTGCCTCCCTACCCCCAGGATAAGCAAGCCAGCATCATCTATTCACTCCCATTTTCCTCTACCAACTCCTATAGGCACTCAAGTCAGTATTCAAACAAAGGTCACCTGCAAAGCAGCCACAGGCTTTATCCCTCTACGTCACAGAGCAGGATGAGAAACAAATAATCCTATTACTTTAACAAACTCAAATATTATATAAAAGGAGAATCTTATGGACTGTTAAAATTAATGAGACTACTGATTAAATAATTCTCTAAAAACAGACATAACAAGTTCCATGAAACCAGATCCATTTCCAATCTTTTCTACTGTGTAAGTGGCATTGGTGAAAGTCTGTTAAGCTAACACTTTGCACACCTCTACATCTTGTATACACATTGCAGTCTAAATCTCTGCCACAGGTATATATACTGTTTGGTAATCTCCACTCAACAACATAAAAAAGGATGCTTTCCATCCAGGGCTACCTTTCTCTTCATCTCTGATCCATCTCTACTACTATAATCCACATCCCAAAAATACAGTTTAAAACTCCGGGCCTTATATTTGTTCTACTTATTTGCTACTGCGGAGTTGTGACATTCATGCAGTTCTAACAGCTCCAGCTGATGTAGCTTCATCCACTTATTTCACTGCTAATAATGCTCCTCTTTTGAAAACCTGTGAGCACATAGGTTCATAGGTGTGTACTAGGCTAATGGCCCTGGAGCTTTTACAAGTCTAGCCCACAGAAGTGCCCTGGCATTGTGCTGCCTGACGTCAGTTCCCAGTGCCTCTATCAAGTAGAGCCACTGGAATGATCCCCGGGGTGAACTTTCTATTTCCCATCCACTCATCAAGATTTCTCTTGTAGAGGGCCTGTGAGGTACTCTGCTTGATATGTATGGGAAGTCTATTCCAGAGCATGGGCAGTCTCTGGGTTATGAACCTGTCCCTCCATCATGTTCTGTTGATTGTGGTAATGAGGCTGTGGTCTCTGGAGCATGTGGCGTGCAGGTATTGGGATTTCTTTAGATGTAGCATTTCTAACAGAGCTGGATCAGACATGGCTTTGTAAGTCAAGCAGAGATCGCTTCTTAGTAGATGATATGAGACAGAGAATAGCTGGAGTTTTTTGAGTCTGTCCATGTAGGACATGCGTTTAAGGCCTAGGGTCCTCTTCCTGAGGTACTTTTGTGGCCTCTTCAGCTGTTGCAGGTGTCTAGTGAGGTACATGCCAAATGGGGCATTATACTCTAGGATTGGTCTACTGAGGGAAGAGTAGAGAGAAATCATGACCTCTTTCTTCCTGGATGCAAAACCCTTGGTGATGAGATGTGCCACATAGAAGGACTTTCTGACCACAGTGGCAATGTGGTGGTCGAAGGAGAGAGTGCTGTCAACCTGTGTCCCCAGATCTCTTAAACGTCCTTTAGTGTTCAGTGGGCTCCCATCGATGTGGTAATTAGTGGGAACTGAGTTTTTCCCAAAGGGGATGACGATGCATTTTTTGGCATTAAGCTTAAGACCATAGTTTTGACACCAGTCATTGGTCTCAGTGAGACCTTTCTGTAGGATATCTGCATTACTTGGGGAGTTAATAATGGCTCCCGGCTTGCAGTCATCTGCTAACCTGGTCAGCCAGAGTCCCCTCCATGTTTGCCTGTACTTCTGAGAAGTAGATGCCAAACAGGGGAGGACCTAAATGGAGAATATTGATTGGCCAGTGCAATCGCATGTAAATTAGCGAGGCCAGTTTTAAATAAACTGCAACATTGTAGTTGGCTTGTTTCTGAAGAAGTTACTCTAGTAGAGTGACGAAAACGTGTTTAGTTGTAATAAACTTTTTATACGTTAAAGCAGTACCTTGCGAGTGGTTGTTTGGACATCCTTTTTGTTTTTACTTCGTTTGTAGACTTGAGTCTTTTTTTTTTTGTTTGTTTGTTATGCTCACCAGAATAAAATTAAACTTTTGGAATCACCCAGACAGAGCCTAGACCTAAAGCCAATAGAAAATCTGTGGAGGTGACCTGAAGAGGGCTGTGCACAAGAGATGCCCTCACAATTTGACAGATTTGGAGCTCTTTTACAAGGAAGAGTGGGCAAATACTGCCAAGTCAAGATGTCCCATGCTGATAAACTCCTAAACAAGAAGACTGAATGCTGTAATTAAATCAAAAGGTTCTTCAAAAAGGTATGAGTTTAAGGGCATGCATGTTTTCCAATTGAATTGTACAGGTTATAGGTCGCACTAAAGGTGGGAAAAGTTTTGAAATGATTAATTGTGGTCTCATTTTTTTATATCTCAAAAACCTGGCGTAACAGGGGTGTGTACACTTTTTTATCCACTGTAAATATAGACATATATATATATATATATATATATATATATATATATATATATATATATATACACACACACACACACACACACACACACACACACACACACACGCACGCACACTGATAAGGGAGTACTAGGCTCATAGCCCTGGTGGGTCTTTTTTAAGTCTTATTTGGAACTGGCCCAAAACATTAACCTAAGTTTTAGTTATTACTCCCCATTAGTACACAATCATGCTTTGATATAGGCAAGTTCTATGATATATATTTATGAGTATTTACAGGTGGACCCTGCACTATGCAGTACGAGTTAGTCTGGAGTAAATTTCTTGTTTCACGTTCATTTGTCTAAGTTGTATTTGAATAAGGTCAGGGAAGAGCTTTGTTTTACATGGATGGTAAGCCTGTTCCAGAAAATGGGTATTCTCTGAGAAATGCATCTCACTACAAACAATTGTGTTAATGTTGCTGAAAAAGTCCATATCCTTGGATTGGGTATTTCTAATTCCAGATGTCTTGTGGATGTGCAGCAGGTCCATTAGCACTGGATCAGAAAATGCCTTATGTCAAACTTAGACTGCCTCTCAGCAATCTTTAAGAGACCAAGTATAGTGACAGGCTTTGAGGAGGCCTGAGTAGCTTATGTGGTTCAAGCTTTGTATTTTCTTTGTAAGTAACCTCTGTGGGCATGCCAGTTGTTGCATGTACCTAGTCAGATACATAAAGTAGGGAACATTAACATCAGTGATGCATCTAATAAGGGCAGGGTACATTGGGAGACAGTGACATTTCTGGATTAGGATGCCGTACAATTACCCATGCGTTGTGCAATATAGAAAGACTTCCTTACAACAGTAGACACATGATGGTCAACAGCAAGATCACTGTCTACATATGTTCCCAAGTCTCTAACTACTGGGTCTATTTTTAGGGGTGTATTGACAATTTGGTTGTCTCTGGGGAGTGGCAGACTTACCAAAGGATACTGTTATAGATTTTTTGGCATTTAGCTTTAGACCATGGTTCTGGAATTAATTATATGTTTGGGACAAGCCCTCCTAGTCTTTTTCTTATTCTAAGACTATGGAGAGTTTACAGTCATCCACAAACTTGGTAAGCCAGAGGCCTTTTACTTTAGGTTTGACTTTTGAGAAATAGATATCAAAAAGGAGTGGCCCCCATCACTGAGCCCTATAGGACTCCACTAGTAACTGGCCTTTTTGTAGAGGTAGTATACCCTATCCAAACGTCTTGTGTCCAGTCTGTGAGCCGTTTGGCAATCCAGTGTAAGACACAGACATTTATACCTAATTTAGTGAGCTTGTCAATGATTCCCAAGGTGGGTACTGTGTCTAATACTTTGGCCAGGTCAAGGTAGAACATTGTCTACCATATTGGTTTCATTCATTGCTTTTGTGACCCTTTAAAAAAGGTCTAGCAAATTGAGTAGGCATGACCTAGCTTTGATAAGACCAAACTGGGTTTGATCCATTGTATCAAGGTTTTCTGTGTCATTACTGATTAATTCCATGGCCAAAATTTACATATGAGGTTAGCTAGTCTTATGGGTCTATAGTTCCTTGGTTCAGTGAACAAGCCTGCCTCTCAGCAGGGGCATGGATAATGCGTCCACCATTCACCTGGCACAAAGCCCGTTTAGACGCAAATGTTGAATGTTATTGTTGTTGCTGTTACTCGGCTAAACATATTATGTTTATTGCTATTCAGGAGGCATCACTGGATATTGCCAGGGCCCATAGATGAGGTACTTTTAGCCTTGGAGAGTGATTCCAGGACGTAGTCCCATGTGACAGCTGGTGGGGTATTGGTTTTTAATATTTCTTGGGAGATATCCAGGGGAAGGGGTGAAGTCGGAGCTAAATTTTTCTGCCAGTAGGTTTGCTATGTTTTAATTCAATTAAGGTGGTCCCATTTACAATCCACTCAATGCACTGTTACATACTGCCCTTGATGTTAAAGACGTAATTAAAGAAGGCCTTGTAGTTCTCTTTTAAATGAGTGGATATTTTAACCTCAGATTTGGCTTTGGTAGATTTAATTAGATTCCTGAACTGCTTGTTTAATTTGATGATGGAATTGTCATGTTGGGTATTGCATTTTCTTCTTTGCCATGATTTCCTTTCGTTTTTTATGTATCCTGTGACAAAGGGAGATACTGCCAGCCTAGCTATCTGGAATTTTGTAAATAATGTAATTTGTGAATATCAACCTGATTTATATAAAATGCGTGTGTTAGAACTGTATGCCATGTGTATATCAAACTGGAATGTGTGTTAAAAAAAGTATTTTATAAAGTGCTTGTGCTTAAGATGGATTCATAGTGTGCCGTACTGGAAGTGTTTAAATGTATATATTATAAGAGTGGAAACTAGAATATAGGAGATTAACTTCAGAAAAATAACTGAAATTAAATTACTATATGGCTAGACCATAAAAAACATGTTAACAGTAACAAAATCTCCTCCCAAACATGGGTTTAATTCACTATATATTGAAGTAACTTTATTAAAACAGAAGGTAAGCACTTTCAGAGAGTAATCTCTGCTTCATCAGACCATGACAGAACATAACGTCTATGTATTATTTAAAATAAAATGTCAACTAATCACAGAGAGTTCAGCAGTCAAGTGATTGCATTAATAAAAAAACCCTCCCTGTCAATAAAATCAGCCTATTTCTTGAAGACACAGCAATAAAAACAACATTCCTATCAACAAATATAAAGATTTGTTAAAGTTATTCCAAACAGAGTAATAAATCGTAAAAAACATCAAGCAGTCTCTGTGTGTTGCTTCAGATCTGACCACAAATATAGATAAAAGCATTAAATGTAGAAGCAGAAAGAATATCAGGAACTTGCTTGAATATACAGGCGTAACAAAAATCTAATAAATGTCATGCATAAGCTCTGCACACTCACTAAAAACAATATCACACACATTTAGACCTATTAAAACAAGATATGCAGTTGTATACATGTGGCAGAGAGGAAAAAAAGTAATATTCTAATGGAAAACTAAAACAGAAACAGAAGCTACATAAAAACACATAATATTTCTGGTGTTATCATCAATTTAGACTTTTACGCTGATTGTAAAAGCAAGGACCTTGTATATTTTGCTACCTGTTGCACATGCAGTGAATTTTATATTGGGAAGACCAATAGGTTGTTTAAGGATAGAATTTTGGAACACTTGAATGATATAGCCAGATGTAAAAACACTTGAAAGGAACTAGCCATTACTTTCAAGTTTTTTGTGTTAGAGTTAATGAGTCACAATCCTAAGGAATTTGATAAGAAGAACAGAACTGAAGTATGTGAACAGAGATTAATTTTACTGCTTAAAGCATATGTTGAACTAGGTTGAAATGAGAGGGTCTCCCTTAAACCTGTTTTAAAGAAAAGATCATTGTGACACTAATAGGTGTTGATACATACTTTTTTTGTGTGTTTTTTTTCTTGTGTAGTATTTTCTTTTTATTTGTTATACAAGAGCATTTGATACAAACTTTTATGTAGCTTCTGCTTCTATTTTAGTTTTCAAATCTAATTTAAATTTAAGTTCCAGGAGGCATCTGAAGAAAATCTTTTAGACATTCTGCTCGACATTTGCTTAAAATGGGGGATTGATGTTTAATCTTTTAATTTGGTGTAATTAGTACTGAATCAAAACTAATATGTTCTTTTTGAGTTGTATGATATATTTTTTTTTATTTCATATTTCTGCAAAATCTGTCAGTCTCTGAAAAGACAGGAGTGTCCCCCAGGTCTATTTAATTTCTTAACCAACTTTTTACAAGCAGTCAACCTATACATTTACTAATACGTACTTGTAGTACTCCTCATTTTAAATGTTATCGTAGTCATTATTATAATATGCAGGTTACAAATAAAGAAATAAGCAAACATACACAGAGAAGCATAGACATGTACACACACATACATACATATGCAAACATGCAGCTAAAGCTTATTGTACGCTTACAAAATCATGAGAGAAAGCGAAAGGAAAAAGTAGGGTTTAACTAGAACTTTGAACAAAGATGAGGACACACCCCTTCAGGTGTCATTAGCTTCAAGACCTTCAAAGATTAAATGAACAGATGGCCTCTGACTCATCCTCACATAACAGTTTTTCACTGAGCCCATGAGAATGAATCTTGAGCTTGACATAAATTAAAAATAATTGAGTCATAACACCCTTTTTTCTTTTGTTGTCAGTGGTAAGTTGAAGAGTTAGAATGAAATATAGTATATGAGAGCAAAGCCTCTACATGGAGGTCGAGAATCTTCAGTCCTGATTTAAAAACACTGTGTAATGTATTTATTAACCAGGCAAGTAAATTGGAGAGGCGCCCACATGCATATGTGTGTGTGTGTGTGTGTGTGTGTGTAATAGATGTGTATATTTATATTCTCACACACACACACACGCTATATTATTTTCAGAACATATGAACAATTTAGTGTAGCCAGTTAATCTCCATTTTCTGGGACATGGGAGCAAACTGCATTATCTAGAGAAACAACACTCAGACACAGGGAGAACATGTAAAGCTCCACAATGACAGTGAACGGAGATAAAAACAAGAACCCTGGGCCCTGGAATTGTGAGGTGAAGGTTTTACCTTTAGCTTCCATGCTGCAGTGCAGGAGTTTAGCAGTGTGTAAGTATGTGTATCTGTTTGATTTGCATCTCATACCTCTCAATTGTCCAGACTTTTGCCTCATATTTTTGGTCTATTCCTCATAACATTTGTGGTTTTCTGGATTGTTGCAGCAAATCATTGAGGACTAAATTCACTAAATAAAGACAGGCATTTGAGTTTCTGACTTCATATCTTTCAGAAAATGCATGGCAACACAAGACCTTTTATTCTAATAACTTTATAAGTTTATAAGAACAATATTTAAATGTTGACCCTATTTTTGGGGCATTGTCCCCCATAACCTTTGGCTTTGTCCAGATTTTTTGCATTAAAAGGTTGAGAGCTGTGGTACATGTGTATCTTATGTACTTGTATGCATTTCAGTTTTGCATAAATGTTGGGTGCCTTTTGCTAAGAATTCAAGACTGATAAGGACTGGAACAGTTAGTTGGCCCTTATAATACAATACTATATGTACAGGATAAAGTAACTGATTAGTAGACTATTAATATTATGAAAATATCCTTAAATTAAAAAAAATGAGTTGAGACACTAGAATCTAGTTTATGTGATGATACAAATAATATATTTCATGAAGGAGAATAAGGAGGATTAATGAGTTAGAGTACCATGAACATTCTAAACCCAAATAATAATGTCTTAGGCTACGAGGGTGTTGAAAGGATGACAGTACAGTTTAGGAAACATCTCTCAGTAACACACTAGGGCATCTTTTTCTTTGGCCATATGACCAAAAGATTTGATGGAGATGTGAAATTAGAAACCTAGCATAAAATCCTAATATCTGATAAATGATGTAAGTTGTCAAGTAAGCACAAAAGGTATGTAGCCCCTACAAGGAAGATGTAGGCATAATTTGGTGAACTACAGATAGTTACTTTTTAGTTAGGTCCCAAACTCTCGGTGTTGGGTTTGCAGGTAAAAACTCTGTTTAAATAATTTCTGCTGATGTTGGTTTTGAGGTTATATTAATGCATTTTTATTTATAAAATCGGGAACCTTAATACCATCTTCTGTTAACAGAGTTTTATATAAATCAATATGGATACAAGATGCAGCTACGTATCTATCTGAATTGGGATGGACAGACTAAATCCACACACATCTCTATATACCTTAGACTACTGAAAGGAGAATTTGACAGCTTACTAGAGTGACCTTTTAGAGAAATGGTAAGTATGATATATTCCTTTGTGCAATAAAATTAAGCTAAACTCTTACATAAAACTTGTTGACAAGCCATTTCTTAGCAGCTTTAGTTAAGTCTCTTAGGTAGTATCATGACTTTTATTATTCCTATGCAAAATAAAATTAAGTTATGCACTCACCATAATGTTGCATCTGTGTTGTCCATTTTCATTCTTCCTCAACATATGGGTTTGGATAAGATCCTGAAATCTGACTTAGCCACTTTTTACAGCTCATGGCCTACTATAAACTCTCAAGCTCCTCCCTTACCCATAATGCTGTGGTCCCCTTCCATACCTCAGATCTTGTTTGCTGCCCTTTATTTCTAAACAGCCCTATATAAAAGAGAAACAACCTGGAGCTCAAAGAGAGAAATATTGTCTCCCTTGGTTTCCTCTCATTCTTCCAGAAGTCAAAAACCAGAACAGATAGGGGGGTTGGATGGAGGGGAGTTCAGGAGGAATGAAAATGGAAAACACAGATGGAACATTATGGTAAGCACACAACTTTTTTATTTGACATTGTCAATTTTCATTAATTCCGCAACAAATGGGACAGAGTCTCCAGCTACCTGAAACCCTGGCTGGACTCTAAGAAAGGATATTCCCAAGTACTGTTGAGCCAAAGCTGCTCTTCCCCTAGAGACCAGATCAACTTTATGTTGTTGCTTCAGCTTTTCCCGGTTAGGGGTCACCACAGTGGAACTCTGGTCCGCTAATGATTGGCAGTAGATTTTCATGGTGCCGAGGTGCCAGCTCGATGCCCAACCTTCAACGAACGCACGCCCATTCACCCATGTCTTTCGAATGCCACTCGACCGTGGGGTGGACATGCAGACTCCACACAGAAGGCGCTCCAGCCGAGAATCGAACGTGAGAACCTCTTGCTGTGAGGCGACAACGCTACCGCTGCACCACCGTGGCTTTTACACCAGATCAACTTTATAATGAGTAATAAACATATGAGAATTAGCCCAATTGGTTGCAGCACAATCATCATCCGTGAATAATCTGGATAAAAACACTGAAGAGATTGCCATGGATCTGGCTGAATGAGCTCTCAAAGGTTTTGGTAAGGACAAATCCAACTTATCATAGACAAAAGAAATGCAGTCAGTTAAACTACTTGGCTAATGTTATTTTGGTAACAAGTTTTACCCAATCTGGAATCTGAAAAAAGAGATAAATAGCTGATCTGATTTTATGAATTTGTCAGTTCTATGCAGAAAGAAATGTAATTGTCTGTGAACATCCAATAAATGCAAAATGTATTCCCCTTTGTTGGAGAAACTGGGGAAGAAAACTGGGAGGTTGATGGATTGATTTATGCTGGATCCTAACACCACCTTAGGAAGAAAGAATGGGTTTCATAGAGATACTCTATCTTTATAGAAAACCAAATAAGGAGGCTTAGAGGATAAGGCTTGCAGTTCTGAAACTTTTGTAGCTGATGTTATAGCTACAAAAATATCAATTTCCAAGTTAAAAACCTTAGGTCACAATTAGCAGCTGGTTCAAAGCGATTGAGTTAAGGTGTGTAAGACTAGGTTCAAATCTCATGGCAGGCTAGAATCTTTAAAGGGGGATTTCAATAAAATGGTTCCCTTAATAAAAGTCATGATGAAGCTAAGAAAGAATTGTCAGTTTCAACATGAAATTTTGAAATAGCATCCAATTGTACTTTAACTGTTCAAGAACTAGCTCCTTCATTTCAAATAGTAGCTAAAAATACAAGAACCTTAGGGACTGTTGCTGAAAAGGGGTCGATGTCTTTCTGCTGGGCCCAAATAAACTTTTTCAATTTACTTTAGTAAATATTTCTAGTGGAATGTTTGTGGGAAGACAACAGTATAAAATGTACAGGGGGAGAGAGCCTGGGTTGTCTAGCTACCAATGGAATTGGAGAAACCATGTGATCAACTTTAGGCCCAAAATATCCAGATAAATCAAGTATTTCACATGAGACAGATGATCTGGAATCATATCTCCCAACCTTCTTGAATTGTTCATTTTTTACTGAGTTTGGGGTCCAAATAATGGGGTGCCACGATTCCTGCGTGGCACCGCTTAATTCCGAATTTCACGGCAGCTTATTTTAAATTTGTCCCGGCTTTTGGAGCTGACGTCATCACATGTGCGATGACATCAGCTGTGTGAAACAGCCTGTCGGAATTAAGCTAGCTGCCTAGCTAGCTCATGCTTACAAGTCCAGGCGGGAACGTTATGCTGAGAGGAGGTATCTGCTGGCTGCAGAAGTCCGGGAGCTGGAGGTATCATGCTGATGCCTGCGGGTAGACATAGGAAGGTACGTTATGCTGAATGCTTCTTCCATCTGCTCAGGAACAAACGTTATGCCTTTTAGGAAACACAGGGTAGGGTGTGTGTGTGAGTATGTGTTATGCTAACTTCACTCACGTTATAAAGATGGTGCAAGATGACTCTAAATTACTTGGTCCTTATTGGTTATAGCTTAATGGCAACAATACTTAATTTATTTTGTATTAATGTGTGCCTTTTGTTTGTTAAGGTTATATTTTACAGTTTGCCTCAGAACAGAGTATGGTTTGCTGGTTATAAATTAAGAGCTGTATTTTGCCTGTACATAGCTTGCTAAATCTGAAAATTCTTTCTATGATTAAGGGCTTGTCCATCAAAATTTGTCAGTGTACATAAATGAAACTCCCTGAAAAGAGGATGCTATTTCTTTCAGGGATATTTGGACTACATCTGTGAATAGCTATTATAAAAATAGAGTTCTAAGTATTTTAGTAAACACAGCTGTTCTGCTTGCACTGTGCTCATGCAGCTTACAGTTTTTTGGAACAGCGCATACTGTTGGTAGACATTTGTAAATTGTGACATTCTAAAATAAGAACAACATGAGCAGATTTGGATTTCAGAATGGAAAAACTGCAACAATCATGGAATTATAGACATTGGATAAACATTTACTTTTTCCACAAGTTATTTATGAAACATGAAATAAGCCAGATATGAAACAGAAATGTATCTACCCACCTATTGTGCATTTCAGCAGCACTGACGAACAGAAAAGCAGTGCTTCAATCTTTCTTACTTTAAACTCTTAATTTATTCCTTTACACGTTTATGTATCACTATTTCATAAGCACTTGTTACATGCACAGAGGCAGGCCTACTGGTTCCTTTTCACCGTTTTTATTGCCATTTATTTTCTAAGCACTTCCATGTTGGCTATTTACTCAGTTTGATACTTTTATTACAAATACATTTTTGAAGATTCTGTCATAAGCTTGCATTTGGACAGAACAGCTTTTCTTTACTAGCATTTCCTGACTGCCAGATTACTGCATGCATGTTTATATATGTAAATCTTGTCTATTGTGGTTTAATTGGATAGCAGTTTATTTCTGGAATGTTGAGCAGCACAGTGATGCAAAGCCTAGCATTCCTATCTCTTACCTCTTTGTTCTCTGGCTCAATTCCCAGCTGAGGTGACCAGACTGTATGTAGATTTTCACTGTGTGCTGTTAAGGACATGTTGTTATGACACCTGGATTGCCTCTGAGTAGTCTGTTATATGTGTGTGTGTGTGTGTGTGTGTGTGTGTGTGTGTGTGTGTGTTGGTGGCTAGAAGAATCCAGGCTTGAACCCTGTACCTTGTGTACAGGTTACAAGAGCCAAAAGGCCTTACCCACCACCACTTCCAGATTTATTCAGCATATTTTTGTGGCAAATCAAAGGATTAAATTCACTAAATAATTACAGGCATTTGAATTTCAGACTTCATATTCTTTAGAAAATAAATGGTAACACAAACCTTTTATTCTAGCAATTTTCTAGGTTTATAAGATCAGTATCTGAAATTTGCCTCTATTTTTGGGGCTGTATTCCCCCATTATTGACTTTGTCCAGTTTCTTTTGTGCTAAGAGGTTAAGAGCTATGGTGAGAAGTGAGAACTTAATTCTGTATTCCCCATTATTGGCTTTGTCCAGGTTTTTTGTGCTAAGAGGTTGAGAGCTATGGTGAGAAGTGAGAACTGAATTCTCTAAATGATAGCCATTTAAGTTTCAGTCTTCCTATCCTTCAAGAAACTACTAATTTGACATAGTGGTATGTTGCTCTGAATGTAGTGCACAGGGTCCTGGGTTCAAGACTTGGCAGTGAAACGCATGGTGGTAACACAACATTTTATTCTAGCAACTTTCCAAAATTATACAATCAATGTTTAAAATGTGTCCCTGGTTTTTCGGCTTTCGTTCCCCCCCCCCACAAATACATTTTGGCTTTTTCCAGATTTCTTGAGCTGCAAAGTTGAGAGATACAGTTGAGTGTCAAGTGAATTTTACAAGGAGCTGACAGCTTCAGGGGAAGAGAAGTTTAGTGTTGCTTATGTTGAGTCTGCTTGCATTGTTTATAGCACAACAGGTTAAATACTTGCTTGTGATGCAGAAGGCTGTGGGTTCTACTCCCACATTATGTAAATGCATTGCTGATACTGTACTGTGTTGTACTTTTAAAGGGGGTGGGTGTAACAAGTCAAGGGTGTAGCTACAGATACAACAAAAGTGAGAAAATGTCATGCACAAGGGCATTTGTGCCTCAGTGGAAAGAGCAAAAAATATTGTTAACCCAAATTCAGGAACAGAAAATCAGAATTATGTTCTGTGCTGCATTATAAGAAAAATATTTTTAAACAAGTACAGTACATTTTCCAGCATTCAAGATAACACACACATTTTTCCACTGCAGTCAGTGGAAAAGCAAGCGTGGCTAGTTAACTGCATCTGGATTACAATGATAGTTTTGATGCTTCGGGATGAATGTAGGAGAGGGTCTATCAGTACTTGGACTAAAAACTGAAAGTCTTAAAACATGCAGTTTGCCTAGTTTATTTTGTTGTGCATTTACAGCTATTGAGTTGGTCTGATAACACAAATCAGAGTAAGTCAAGCAAAAAAATGAAATTGAAAATAAGTTTGAGAAGCTGTGCAAGATACCCATTGCTTACACTACTGTCATTCTATTGATAAATATATAAAAAATAGTGTGTGCGTGTATGGACATAGACTTTTATGATGGAAATTTTCTGACTTGGGCAGTTCTGTCATTATTGGTTCATGCATTTTGTTTCATTGCCTACTGGAAAATGTTCAAACAATAAATTTAAAATGCTCTCTAAGTCTAACAAGTGTGCTGTATTATACAAGAAATATAAAGTCAGGAAGGTGTATCGAAGAACACATTCTTGTTTTGTGTGCAAGGGGCCTATGATTTGAAAACAACCCAAAGGTAATATTTATCCACTACTGGCCACCAGATGCATTTTCTTTGGATGTGGTGTGGGTTTCAATGCTGTTTCAATGAATGTGAGTTTCAAGGGCATTGAAGTTTTAATGCTAAGTCTATTTTCATTGTGAGACAGTGTTGCTTTGTTTAGCAGATGTCTATTAGTGTTTGAGCATTGTGCTATAAAATGTAAAAATAAAGTCCAAATTATCATTGTTGAAGTAAAGCAGTATGCACATTAGTGTTTATGGTAAATGGGGCAAAATAGTCAGGTAATGGGACATTGGAATGGCTGCAGGGGGACTCTGGTGCCATATTTTAGTTGGCTGTTCTTTGATTTGCATTTGAAACTTGGTATCCCACAATTCCATTGGAGTGGGTGGGGTTACATAATTATATATATGCAAATTTTAGGTTAATCAGCACACCGATTTGTACCTATTTTTCATGGGCCTTTTCCAGATTTTTGATATTTTCAGGTTAAGAGGTATGTCTGGAATTGGGTTCAAGATCCACAGGGGATGAATCAGGAGTGGCTAGAGGAAGGGGAACCAAATCTGACAAGGCCAATAAGGGGCAATGAGGATGGGTGTGCTCTTCAATCGAGATGCTTTCTAAAGAAATTTGGGAATTAGGGGAGTTGGGGGTAAGCATAAAGGAGACCAGGGCCAATCATGAAGAAGAACATCTCTCAGTGACTCCCCTGCATACCTCTCAACTGTACAGATGTTCACAGAATGTCCAAATTTTGGCCTCATATTTTTGGTCCATTTGTCATAAAACTGTGGTTTTCTGGCAAATTAGTGGTAAATCATTAAAGATTGAAGTTAGAAAATAATGACATACCTTTGTGTTTCAGACTTCATATCCTTCAGAAAAATTCACAATAAACCTGTTATTCTATCAACTTTCTAAGTTTGTAAGTGCAATATTTAAAAAATATCCCTATTTTTGGTCTTTTGTCCCACTTTTATTTATGGCTTTGTCCAGATTTCTTGCTCTAAGAGGTTGAGAGGTATGCTGCCCTGGTGGAGAGATCACGGCAAAGAAACCTGCTGCACTTGTTGAGATGAGATGCAAATTGGTTAAAGCATGGATGGAACCATTGATGGAAAATTTTCTCTGTACTTTTCTTGTTGAGAGGCCACTTGTGAGGCAATAGGATGGATCTGATCAACTTGCCTGCTATCAAATTGGATTTCCTCAGAGTGTGCATTACTATCAGAAATCGATTGGATGAAATCGCCCATTGCCACACTTATATCTCATAGCTTCGTGACATAAGGGGTAAGATCTGGCTCCTCCCTGTTTTTTGATGTACCAAACTACTACGATATTGTCTGCCTTAATTGCAATACTCCCTGAAGGGAGATAGTCTTGAAAAGCTTACAATGCTAGGAGGGACTGCTCTCATTTCTAGGACAGTGATATGCACTGGGGACCAAGTGCCGTAGACTGTCTTTCTGAAGAAATGCCCCAACCCAAATTGGGATGCATCATTGGCCACTATGGCTTTGAGCTGAGGAAGTGTGAATGGTCGGCCCTGAGAAATCTGATCAGAGCAAATTCCACCATTTGATAAAACTTTTGCATGCCTGAGTTATTCTGATCTGGGTGGACAAGGGCTGGTACAGATTGGATCACTGAGTTTCCAGGGTCCATTGAAGAATTCTCATATGGTATCTCAACAATGGTACCTGCATTATAGCAGTGGACATCAAACCTAACACCTGTAGAGTCAATTGGGCTGACAGGGACGAGTTCTGAATTATCTTCCTGACTTGAAGTTTTATGGCTTGTACTCTTAGCAGGGGAATGAAAGCTGTTACTGATACAGTGTCAAACAAAACCCCTATCAATTCTAGGACTTGAGTTGGTTATAGATGAAATTTGTTGAGACTGATATTAATGCCTAGGTGAGAGCAAAATTGGACTACACATTTTCTTGCTTTGATTAGTAGACCCTGGTTGGAGTGGAAATAAGTCAGTTGTCTGGGTAAGGAAACACTTGGAATCCATGCTGTCTCAAGTGAGCTATTACTACTCCCATGCATTTGAACATCCTGGAGGCTGTAGTGAGACCAAAGGCCAGTACTCTGAATTGGTAACGACGGGTTTCCAGCTGAAAGCATACGAATCTCCTGGATCGCGTGTTCATTTTTATATGATAGAATGCATCATGAAGATCTACTGAGCACATCCAGTCATCCTTGTGCAGGAAAGGCAAAATGGACTGAACCATGACTATCTGGAACTTGGTATGTTGCACCAATTTGTTTAGATTGTTGAGATTCAAAACTGTTCTCCAGTTCCCTGTTTTCTTTGGCACTAAAAAGAATTTTGAGTAAGTTCCATATTCTTTCTGGTCTGGGGGGACCTCTTGGATGGCTCTTTTTGTTTCCAGAGCTGTTGCTTTCCTCTGACTGGGTGGAACATCAGCAATTTCGTTTACTGTTAAAGAAGGGGGAAGGGAAAAGGGAATTGTATAACCTCTGGAAATAATCCTTTGCACACATGTATCTTTTGTAATGTTTAGCCAGGATCTGTGGTGCAGGGATAGACACCCCCTGATTGCCTCCAGAAGTGGGCAATTGGGCCTCCTTTCAGGAACGTTGGTAGGGCTTGTCAGAGAAGGAATCCCTGGAGCCCTGGTTTTGCAGGTCTTCTCTGCTGCGAGGGTGGCGTCTTCCATTAGAGTCGTCTTTCTGCCCCTGGGGGAACGATTTCCATGCAGATCCTGGAAAAGACCCTGGGACTTACTGAATTACATCTTCTGGCCACCTTGTTTTTCCTTCAGAAGGTTCTTTGGGGGTGTTGTAAAACATACACCCACTGCAGGCAGGGTCTTACTATCTTGCTCACACCTGGATAGTGTGTCCTTCACTTTAGGGCAGAACAACAAACGTCTGTCAAAAGGAGCATTGACAAAGGAGGACTTGAAAGGCTCTGCAAAATCACACAAGCACATCCAGGCATTTCTCTGAATGGAAATGCCTGAACCTGCTGACCTTCAGGTACCTTCAGCTGCATGTGAAATGAGCCTCATGGACAAGTTAGTAATGGACTGTAAGGTAGCCAACTGAGATGCAATGGAAGTCTGTGCCTCAGCAGTTACTGCTCCTGAGAGGGTTTTGGAAAGCTCTTTAATCAAATCCCTCTATAGCCTGATAAAGTGTGCTAACTAGCTCAGCAATCTAAGAGCGAACGTTGCTGAAGCATAGACATACTTCCCAACCATGTTAATTACCCTAGACTCCTGTTAGGGGAATGAACAGATGAATTCTGTTCTGTGAGTACTTATTTGTGACCGCCATCATGGCCATGTCATATACTGGTACTCACTTGCTCCAAATCTCTTTCCCTTTGGATGGTACCAAGATCCTATCTGGTCTCTAGTGGATCAGCTCAGTAGAATCAGGTTCCTTTCACTCCCACTGAGAGATCAACTGAATGAACTTGTTGGCAAGTGGAATCACCCAGGAAGTAAATGGGTCAGACCCAAAAGCCTCCAGGAATACGAATTCCTCTTAGGAAGGGTTATCGCTAGACCAACTATCTCTTTGCTTAAGGATCTCCAAAATGTCTCCAAAGGAGATGTCATCAGGTGGTGATCTTGGAGACCCTTCCCCTTCATTAAAATCAGTATCTTCTGTGATTTACTACTGGGGGTAGTCTAAGTGCCTCCTTTTGCACTTTTTCTTCCCTAGGGACTTCCAAAGTGGGATGCTCTAGAGAAATATTGGAAGAAATAAGGATACCCTGTTGGGTGGTCTGGAGGATTTGGGCTGGCTGTCTGTGTGGTAGAGTGATGTGGCTCAAGGCACTAAGATATCTGGGAACCAGAAGAAGATCCAAGGAGGAATGAACTGTCTGAATTCTGGAAGAGAAAACTCTCTACCACCTCAAAGACAGAATGGCTTGTGGAGGAGGAGATTGATGGAGCCAAGAAGGCATGCTCCCAGACCATTATCTCCTTTTGACCCAAAGGCAGACCACCCTGGGCAGCAGTCAGTACCAAGATGTCCAGTGCTGATGCTCTGAGGGGCAGAGAAGGCTCTGACCTCTTTGGAGTCTACTCTAGCATCTCGGAGCCGACGACAGTGCTTTGACTCTGAGAGTCATCTGGATCCAACAACTGCAGAACAGATTGAATCCCAAGACACAACTATGTTCAAATCCAAAGCAGACAGTTCTGGAAGGCCTGGATCCAAGGACTCCCAAACTGAAGGATAGATCAGAGAAGGAGCCAAGATTGGTGGAGTAGTACTGGAGAAGGTCTCCTGACCCAAAGGCGTAGGAGCAGAGAAAACTCCCATCTGGACCTGCACAGAGAGAAACTTCCTCATCATTCTATCTACATCCACCACTGTAAGACTCCTGGAAAATTCAGGATGAATCAGCTATGGAGGTAGATCTTTAATGCTGACACCTCTCTAAAAAGGGTGAAGGAAGCTGAGAGGGGACCAAATCCAGAGAAGATGCATATGGAGTCTGGGAGAGCTGTTTTAGCTCCAAGAGAACTGTATCTGAAGAGGCAGACCCAGTAACTGAAGCAGTCAGATCCAATGATTTGGACTTCAGGTCCAACTGTTTGGAAACCTTCTTGGCCATCTCCTTACTAGGATCTGAGATCTAAGGTAAGGAAGGGGACTGTAGCATTATGGGTAAGGGAGGAGCTTGGCAGTTTGCAGTAGTCCACAAGCTGTAAATAGCAGCCAAGTCAGATCCAAGGATCAGATCCAAACCCACATGTTGAGGAGCGAATGAAAATTGACATAATCAGATCATATTTCTTTTTAAGTATTCATTAATTATCAGTTCCCAGATCCAAATACTTACAGCATATATGCACATGACTGTGTGCAAACATTATGGTGACATGAATTTAATATACACAATATATTAATGGTATGACTGTGTTGTTCTTTCATTTTTTATTTTGTACTTGCTTCTAGACTCCTTTTATAGTAATGCAGCCTTTCTTACCACATTTACAACTTTACTCGGAGAAGCAGGACCTCATAACAGATCATAGCAAGCCCTAAACTATATTATCTCAGACTTTTAACTGTAATCTGTATAATGCACCAATCTGTCCCTTAAACTAAGTGTATTAGACATCATGGCATCTAATGGCATTCTATAGTGGAAAAAATTAAATTTATTTTTGTTCTTCCACAGTACCTTACTTTCAGTATTGACTGTTTTTGTTTCTTACACTGAACATGGTGAGCCAGCAATTGAACCTGAATGACAAACTCAGAACATGCAATATTTCTAATCTATTGGGAGACTTATTGAACCCGCTTTTAGATCTGAATTTGGGTAATGTAGCTGCTTCCACAGTTGTTGCATCGGTTCCTGATAATAATTTTAATTGTATATTTCAGGAAGTGGAGAATGCAGCTTACCGGCTCAAGAGACTGCAGTGGCAATGCTTCCATATGGAAGCATGCTTGCACCATCAAAATGTACCTCGAGGTATGCGAGTGAAGTGTTTACCCTCATATGGGAATACTTATCTGGATCTGATTGCAAAATGGCAAATTATAAATCTTGAAACAAGTCGAAAATACATGAACTTGCTGATAGAATTTTTCATGCTGGAAAGGATGGCAGCGATTATATCAACTAAGCAGACTGAATTGGAAAGCTTAGAGCTGCATGACTCACATCTGAATAGCCTAGAACAACTACAGATTAACTTGAATGCATATGAAGTGAAGCTAAGACAGCAGAAGGTTAAAAAGCTAGCCCATGACCATCAGGATTTTGTGAGAGGCCATATCTTTGAATGGCCGAGAGACAAATTCAATAATAAGGGGCAGGGAGCTCTACCACCACATAAGGAGAAGATACCTTTTTCCTAGACCTAATGGAGAAGATGCGATTACTCATGTCAGTTTAACTGATCTGGAACCTTCCATTCACAACCCTGTTATTCTTAACTCATCAGTACCGACCTCCAATTTTGTAATATCTGAAACAGATTCAAGAGAAGCGTCTAGTAGTACAGCCACTATGGGTGCAGAAACCGGCAACAGGAATGCTCTCCTAGCCCCCAATCTAGCAACTAGACCGAAAGAAGGGGCAATGCATGCACCAATAAATTGGCCCTTGCCGTTTTCTTTCCAACTTCAACCATCACAGGACTCAAAGAACACAGAGTCAAGAATGGAAAAGAAAGAAGCTCACACTTTATTTGGATCTGAACCAAGTTTAGTAGTGAATCTTTCTAATAAGAGTTTAAGCCCTGATATGATTTCCTTGTTAGACAAGGGCCTAAGTTTTAATCCAGCCTTACCGTCTGATATTAGTGAATTTTTGCTGAATATCAGAATGTTTTGCAGGAACCGTGCATAAAATGTATTTTTGGACAAGCTAATGACAGTAGACAGCTACCTTATACAAAATTGAGTAGCTTTGTCCCCCCTAATCCTCCACCAGTGGAGATGTTCTTGAGATTATGTGAAGATGAAATCTTCAAACTAAGGGGTAATACAACCAAAGGACAAGGACGTTTCTTTAATTTAACTACTAATGAGAATGAAATGCTGAAGCAGCTAAAGGAGATAGACAGCTTGGTCATCAAGCCTGCTGATAAGGGAGGATGTATAGTAGTGATGGAAGCCATATGGTACAGGCATAAAATGCTCTCTGTGCTGGATGATGAAAGAACGTATAAGAGATTAAGTTGCAGTGAAGCTACAACTAAGGTAGATAATTTTTGTAGCCATCTATATGATCTATTGATAGAGGCAAATATCTCACAAGAACTATATGAGTTCTTTGATTGCCCTAAACCTATGTTTCCATACATCAGCGGACTCCCCAAAATTCACAAGGATCCAGTTGACCCACCCCTACGTCCCACAGTTTCTGGTAAGGGGTTGGGTAACTGAACCTGTTTCCATGTACGTGGAGAATGAATTAAAGAAGGCCCTGCCACTAGCAGGAACTGTATTGAAGGACTCAGGAGATTTTCTGGAAAAACTCTTTTTAGTTACTAAGGACCTCAAGAAATATGAAAATTTGTTACTAGTGACAATGGACATCAAGAGTTTGTTTACTGTGATTCCGAATGACTATGGTCTACAGGCAATAAGATCTTTCCTAACAAGGAACAGTATGGAAGTAGAACCAATATGTTCCTTGCTGGAACTTGTATTGGAAAACGACATCTTTATGTATGAGGATTCTTTCTATTTGCAGACATGGGGTGTGGCTATGGGCACCCCATGTGCAAATAGCTACTCTAATTTGGTTCTGGCTGAGTGGGAACACAATGAACTGATACCCAGCACTTGGAAACAATATCTAGTGTACTATGGCCGTTTTGTGGATGATGTCTTTATCCTTTGGAGAGGCAGCTCTACACAATTGGACCTTTTTGTCAACTTTATCAACGCTAGAGTTTGTGGTTAAACATTCTTCTGAGACCATAGAATTTCTGGATTTAAAGATTCATCTGCATCCTGATAGAGGTATTAGTACAGGAATTCATAAAAAAGAAACCTGGAGAAATCATTATCTGCATAGGTGGAGTATGCACTTGGGACATATTTTTGATAACATCTTTGAGAATCAGGTCTTAAGAACCGCAAGATTATGTACTGAGAATGAAGACTTTGTAGAAGAATAGAGAAATATTGAGACACATTTAAGTAAAAGATCCTATAAAAGAAAGAATCTAAGATTGAAGCATGATCCACAGGAATTAAGGAGAGGAAAGGGACGTCCCTACTTCTCTGAACCCACATCGAGTCATCATGAGACCCTGGATCTTAAAACTCAATCACAGCAACTTAAATGTTTGTTAACATACACTGCTGACAATAAGCAAGTATGTGAAGTTATTAGGAAGTTTTGGCCAGTATTGACAACTGATGACAAAATAAGAGACATTGTAAGTGAACAGCCCAGATTCCTATAGAAGAATAAGAAGAATTTGAAACGTCTCATTTGCAACAAAGATGGATTTGAAAGAAATAGGCCCGATTCTAATAGAAAGGGCACTTTCAAGTGCTTAAGATGCAAAGCTTGCAACTCCATTGACAGCTCCAATGTTTTTGTACATCCATAGTCCAGGCAACAGTACAATTTTAATGTCTATGCTGATTGTACTAGTTCCCACATCATATACTTAGCCACTTGCTGCCAATGTAGTGCTTTCTATGTTGGCAAAACAGATCAACGTCTTAAGGAACGTATCCTCAGACATTTGAGGGGCATCAACCAGAAAGATCCCAATAATGCCTTAGCAGCCTATGTAGCACAGTATCCTTCTCATTACTTTGTATTTAAGGCCATAGAGGCAGTCTGTCAGACCACAAGAGGAGGCGATGTTCATAATCGCACAGAGCTAAGGGAAACATGCTGGATAATTAATTTAAGAGCAAACAGATCACCAGGCTTGGATACTATTGTGCCATTAAAACCTGCACTTAAGAATAGAAGGAATATAATTAGCAAGTTTACTTGAATGTTGCTTCATTCATATAATGTATTCACATCCATAGCTATTAGTTTTCTCATATATAATCCTATAGTAAAGAGAAGCATTGCCCCTTTAATTACAATGAAGGAAATTATACCTCTCTGCTAGCTGGCCTCCTTTTGGTTTGCAACAAGGGCATGTCAGAGAACTAAATGAGGAATGGCCATGATGCCTTATAAATACAAAAGCTGAACAGTCCTTTTTATACGATCTGAGGAAGGCTTATTTGCTGAAAGCGCTTATCGGAAGACTGAGGACTGCTTATTTTATGTTATATTCTTTTTATTAAAGTTTTGATTTTACTATTAAGTTTTACTGCCGTGGTGGACATCAGGAGTTTTTAGTAGTGTTTACTTTCAGTACATAGGTAATTATTTCTTGTACTAAAATCATGGGAGTGAAAGTTAATACACAACATAACCTGTAATATTTTGTCCTGTGAACATTTATAATCTAAGATTAAATCAAATCTGAACAACCGGTAGTGAACTAAGTGCAGTTTAAGCTTAATTAATAGATATTCATATGACAAATTTCTAAAGCTTGCTATTAGGCTAGTATAAAGGTTTTGAATCCCTTCTAGCTTGTGCATGTGTCTAGTGTTCTAACCCCCAAAACGGGTGCCATACGTAAGCACTGGCCTGACTAAACTTTTTTTTAAATGTATGGAGAAGAATGTCATAGACATCAAAATGGACTTTATAAGACAGTAGCACTGCTGTAACTTACTTGTAGTATCCCACCCCCCCGGGCGGCTGTGCACGTGTGTGCATGTTACTCTTGATTGACAGTCAAAATGGATGTGATATCATACTCAAATGAGGCATGATTGCCTTACTTTCTTTTTGTGATTGCGTTACTTTCTTTGTGTGTTATTTATTTACTCTCTCGATGTGTAGCTCGTTATCTTTGAAACTATCATTAAAAATGCAACAGAAATAATTAGGGTGCAAAAACAATTTCAGAAAGAGTTACACTTCTGAAATACTGTTAGTTATGCAGAAACCTTATAAGAAAGAACAGGACTGTGCTAACATACTGTGGACTGATAAGAAGACTAAATTGGGTATTTCTAACTTAAAGCATGCATTCCCCAGGGTTATGTTATAAAAGCAAATAAAGTGTCAGTGACAAAACTTGTTATTCCAGCAACTTTCTAAGTTTATAAGATCGATATTAAAAAAAATAGTTTGCCCCCATTTCAGACTTCCTAATCTTCAAAAACTGTAGACTGACACATAACCTGTTAATCCAGCAGTGCTGGATGGGATTTGGGCGGAGTTTGCTACTGTACAGTCACAGCATTTCCTAGGCATTTACTAGACCAAATGTTAAGTTTATCAAGACAGGACTGAGTGCTATAGTCCTTAATTGCTGATAAACTTCCTGCCATCTTTGTATCATCTGCAAATTTAGAGACCCAAGTGTTTAGTGCCTTTGGCATTGATACCATACAAATGTTAAACAAAAAATGGTCTTATCAATGAACCTTGTGGCACTCATTTTTATACCCAGCCCTGTCACTATATTCGGTAAAATACAGACTGCTAAGAGGTGACCTATATCTGGCATTCAGGGCATCCTCTGACCCATTACTAGTGGATTTACTGCACATAAGCAAGTCAAATTACATCAGTAATACCTGATCCAAGGATCTACACATCAACAGAATGGTTTGGAGGGACAGATATATTTTGCAGAAGATAGTGCTGCTGTTAAACAGTCTCTCAAAGTTCATCCCTGTCCATTTTCAAGAGTAACTTAATCTATGGATGGGAAATGGACATTTTACCACAGGACTGCCCGCCTGTACAACTGTCAGCTCTTGAATGTTTTATCCCGTACATAGGTCCCCTCAACTTATCTATGGTATGATCTCACTTATTCTCATTAGGGGTAATATATAATTATTGACCATGGGATGTGTAAGGCCAAACTATAACCAAATGGGATAGGCGTTTCCATTTTCTAAAATATGATTTTCTAGTAGCAGTCTTTCTTGGCTTCATTTGTACCTGCTGCATGTCCTCAGAAAACAGGTGCCTAAAAGGAATTAAGGCCCTATCATCAACTGAAGACGATTGATGTTGTGGTGTATTAAACACCACTGTTCTTGTGTGAATAGATCTATTTTGTGAGGAAGCTAGTGGTAATTGCCCCGACCCTTTCCAAAAGAAGGGAGAACCATGGCTGCCTGGGCCAGAAGGAAGTCACCACAATTATTTTGCAGGATTCCTTCTCAATCTTCAGAAGTACCCTGGATATTAGTGGAAAGGCATACAGAAACATTCCTGTCCAAAGAAAAGAAAAGGCTTCTGTCTTCCTGGCCTTCTTCCATGCATGAAGGCATCTGTCTTCAAGGCTATCTTGTATGGAGTTAAGGAAGAGAATTTTGCCAGCTGATTCTTCAGAGGGGAAGCAAACAGGTCTACTTGATTACATTTTGGAAGACTCCCTAAATAGTTTCCATTTGTGAAGGTCTACCCTGGTACTGCTCAGTTTGACTGCCACACAGTTTTGCCTTCACAAAATGTAGGATGCCTGTAGAGTGAGATTGTGCTGTGAAGCTATGCCCCAAGATAACATGGCTAGTCTGTATGACCTGATTTTCCTTAATTATTGATGTACCACAACTGTGATATTGTCTGTAACCACTTGAATAGGTCCTGGGGACCAAATATGGTTCAGAGAGTTGGCTGCCTTGATCAGGGCAAACATCTCCTTGATATTTATGTGCCTGTATCTCTCCTTGGTGCCCCACACCCCCTATACTTTTATTCCTCCTGAAACTGTCCCCCAAGCAAAGTCCAAAGTATCTGGGGTGATTGGTTGCTTTGAAGCAAGAAAGATGAAAGAGAACCCTGGATTTAAGGATATCTGTCGTCTTCAACAACAACAACAATTCTTCTGACAAACCCAATTACTGGGATCTGAAAAGATAAAGGGTATTGATTCAGGGACCAAAGAGATCTCAGATATCACTGTATGTTTCTCATGTGGAATCTTAGCAAGGGTATCATAAGAATCTTAGATGCCATGAAACCCCAAATCCCGAGGCATTCTCTCGCAGTGACCAAAGTCTGAGTGGAAAATCTTAGAAATAAATCTAAATAAAGATCTGTTTTTTCTATGGAGGAAAAGCTCTTTGAACTGAGGTGTCTAGTTGAGATCCTAGGAACACAATCCTGTGTGAGGGAGTCAAGAAAGACTTTTGAAATGTTCTATTAGAATCCCAACTTGTGCAAGAGATCTCTCACCCAAGAAAAGAGATTGCTGACATTTTGAAAAAGGCTCTGCAAAGATAAGCAAGTTGTCTAAATATGTAAAAACATGGATAATTTGTAATGAGCTATAACTGGGGTTATACACTATGTGGGCACTCTTGGTGCAGTGACTAGTCCAAAGGGTAAGGTAAAGAACTAATAATGTGATTCAGATACACAAAACCTTAAGAAAAGCTTGAAGTATTGATGAACAGGGATGTGACAATAAGCATCAATTAGGTCTAGTGGTACAAGGAAAATGGAAAGAGGAAGAAGAGTAGCAGGCTGATAAGTGACATCATTTTGAATTTTGGCACTGTCACAAACAGATTTAGGAAAGAAAGATCCACACCTGGTCTCCAAGCATTTTCTTTCTTTGGCACTAGAAACATCCTTGATTAAAACCCTTCCCCACCTGGGAAGGAAGAACTGGTTTTATCACTCCTTGGGAGAGCATGTGATAAAGAACAGGTGGAAACAAGAGATTCTGATCTGCAGGATGAGGAATGACCCCCTCACCCCACGGAAAGAAGGAATTTCCTTCCACTGCCATCTGTAACACTGATGAATGACTTTCAGAAACCAGTTGTCTGAAAAAATCTATTGTCACAGAGAAAAATGAAGATTCAGATTCTTTGGAAGAGAAAAGGGGCCAGGGTGGGAGTCGGTCACAAAGTCTCTTGAATAGTATTCATACCTATGTCCGCAGTTTTGGGAGGTTTGAGATTTCTGTTTGGAACCTCCTTGCCAATTCTTAAGCATGTGTTTACCTAAATTCTATTGAGACTGTTTATTCTATTTTTTGCCAAAACTGGATGTGGAGAAGGAAAATCCCTTGGAAAATTTGGAAAAAGAGGTAAAAAAAAATCTGAGATATTCCCAGGATCAACTTGCCTCTTTCATCACACGTTGTGATCCCCTCTGCAACAGAGGGGCCAAACACTAAACCCCTATCCAAGGGAAAATTTAAAATCTATTTTTTTAATTCATCTGGGAGATCCTGAGAATGCAGCCAAGCAAATCTCCTTAAAACAGCACCAGAGGTAGGGCTGCCAACTATTCCTGTCAAAAATTCTGGACAAGTACGTGAATGCAAAATACATGTAATTTTGGTAGCCCCCCACATTCCAGTGTCCCATGACTTCAGGGAAAAAGAAGTTACACCCTGTTAGTAGTTTCTACTTCTCATATAGTTTTCTGTCGACTTTTTATATTTAGCCAGACATATTTTGATACATGCCGAATACATTAATTGTATTTCTCCCCAGCTGCTATAAACACTGTTCAATACTCTCAGTGTGCATACTGTTTTCTGCTTTACTTCTACAATGATTACATATATTTGGATTTAATTTAAAACTTTTATTTTGAATTTTATAGCACAAACACTGATATTTGCTAAACAAAGTAATAGTCTCACAATAAGAACAGACTTAGCATTAAAACTTCTCTGCCTTTGAAATTCATATTCACTGAAATAGCATTGTAGCCCACATTCAAAGAAAATGAATCTTGCCAATGGTGGATTCAATTTACCTTTGGGCTGTTTTCAAATCACAGGCCCCTTGCACACATTTTTAGGACTATGCAAACGTTATTTGATTCACCTTCCTGATTGTATTAAAATTATAATATATAATTTAATTATATCCCTTGTATAATATAGTACCACTTGTTATAGCGTGTTTTAAATTTATAGTTTTGAACATTTTTCCAGTAAGCAATGAAGCAAAAACATATGACCCAATAATGACAAAACTGCCCAGTTCAAAATATTTCAACCATAAATGTCAAACTTCTGTCATTACAATCCACCAGTGTCAGTCAATATGCACAATCTCTGAAGAAGTAAAGGTCAACTGAATAATCCCACTTTAAAAAGAGCTGTAGCTAATGAAAAGGTTGCTGCTAGCAAACAACTTTATATTTCAGTGTTTCATCTACAAATTTAGTGTCGGTTGCCCTTGAAGAATAAACTGCCTATATTACATTAAAAATGGTAAGCTTGTAATAGGGGATGGATGGCAAACTGAAAACAGGTTCATAGTTACTAGGCATCTCATCCAAAGGAGAATAACCAGGACTGCAGTACCCCACCTCCGTAAAATATAACACAGTATCAACAATCCATCTGCATGGTGTGGAATACTCCTTCCCTATAAAAGTTCAAGTCAGCCCAATACATACAATATCCAAAACTACATACAACTGGGTTACTACACTTTCAGTTGCCTATGCACCTGAAAGTTGCAAAAAGTTCACAAGCCTACAGTTTAACTACATTCTCTATAATCTGATACAGCCTATGCCACAGTCAGAAAAGTACAGGTATGATGAACAGCCTATTTAGACTTTACATTATTATTCTGAGGCACAGCAACAAATGACATCAGCTTATAAACTAAACTTAACCAAGACAGCATTTCCAAAAATTATTCAAGCAAGCTGAAGTCATACTCTGAAAATAATCAGACAAACTCATAAATTAGTAACCATTAATAATAAGCTGAAATCTTACATCATTTGAGAATAAATGTAATTGCTTTAAATTCACTGGTTAATAAATACTTCTGACCACACTGTATATTATTTTTGTTGCATATTTTCAATCAAGGTTGAACTTATTCATTATCTGAATAGTTGTAAATACTTGACAGCATATCCTTGCACTGTATCCTATTACACAGTTCCACCAGTTCCATTTCAGGCATATAATAGTAGTTTGTTATTGTTGTAAAGGACGTGCTCACAGTCTTTTGATTTTTAAGTCTTTACTAATAAAGTTCATAGCAAATATGTTCAAAAATAAATAATAGATACTGCACAACTGCTGTTACATCCATTGTGAATATAATCTTATGTTAATACGTATAATATGTTATATGCTACTCCTCTGATTGCATTAAAATTGTAAATGTGTATTTACTTATGATCTGATAACCAGATACATGGGCTGATTCAAGACCATTTTCAAGCCACCAGGCCAGAAGTGTAAAGAAAGCAATATACACAAAACACTTATCTACATTGGTGAAAATGCAGGCAGAAAATATACATTGCTTCATTTAGCTATTGAATGACATGTCTGCTATCAAAAATATTTTTATTGTAACCACAGAAATTAACAGTTTTGTTAAATTTTAGAAGCAAGTGACACTTTTAGTTGCACCATTCTTTTATATATTTTTTAACATTTAGTCTTATGGAGCCTGGATTAGTTATGTTGAGATTTCCATTCTAGTTACCAGAGAAAACAAACAAAATCATCTTCACGCCCATGAATCTGCTGTGTCAGTATTAATAAGCAAAAGTAAGCAATATCTGGGTTTTGTAAACTGCAAGTGTTGAAGAATAAGTAAAATGTATTTTCTTATAGTTACCTATTAAATTTCAATGACTGTATGGCCATTTGGTATGTGTATGGACTAGTCTGCCATTCTGTAAAAGTACTGTTTTGTCTTGTTAAACACAAACAACTAACAAGGCATATTTTAATATTTTCAGATGTAAACTGAATGCTTTCTAGACCCATGGCTATAGAAGATTTTCTGTTTGCTCATTTTCTTAACTAGTATCCCCTTGTGGAAATGTATAGTTAGTTAAGTCAGAAAAATGATAAATCTAACTTGTATGCAAACTAACAGCACATCAAAGTTCGAACAGTACTAAAAACTTGAGACAGCAAAAGCTAGATGTGTCTGATTACATATTAGCAACAACACACAAAATAAACAACAGTCCCTGTAAACTGGAACTACCTTATATCTTCATCCCGCAGTCCAACGTCATAATTTTTAATAACATACAGAATTTCAAGGGTAGTGAATCTCATGATTGTCTGCTGCACAGTCCAAAAAAATGGCTTCTGAACTGGAGTTCAAACTCTGCGCGTGAAAGACAAAAGATGTAAACCAATCCGTTACACAGACATTAACAGGTGTTTGCATTTGTGACCTGGTCTTCTGCATCTGGGCGACTTCTTAAAGATGAATGCCCTTAATTTTTTTTTATAATTAAAAGAAAATTAATATTCCAGCCAGAAGAACCATGACTCATTTTATTTTTTTCCGGACAATACAAGGCAGTCTCCATTTTCTGAATAGGGTTTCTTAATTCTGCACAGTCCAGAAGAATTCTGGATGGTTGGCAACCCTAGGCCATAGCCCTGGAAGAAGCATCAACAGAGTTACACGCACACTGCAAACAATGAAAAGTGACCTGCGCAATAACAAAAACTACGTTTTTAAAGCAGATTGTTTTCTTCACAAGGATAAACTGTAGATAAAACATTCCTCATACTTTCTCAATATGTCAGAATAAACTTTAATGTGTGAGCTTGACAATTTAAGTTTCTGAAAATTAAAGTTACAGAAGTATACACTTCCCCCCATACTTATCAATAACTTTCTTAAGATTATTATAAACAGTATGACTGGAATTAACTAAGTGCTCAGTAGTAGGAGAGTCAGCTATGGGAATAGTGGAGAAAATGTAAAACATTGATGAACTTTATACATCCTATCTACCTTTGCAGGGACAGTTGGCTATCAGGAAAATTGCAAGAGGAAAGATACAGATCATCTAAAGCAGACAAGACAGGAGGAATGGATTTTAGTTCTAGAAAATCTTTCTGTAACAACTCAAAAGTATTTTCCAAGAGATTGAGAAACCTCATTGCTCTCCCAATGAAAACACTGGGACATTCTAGCAAAAATCTCAGAGAAAGAGGAACTCCACAAGGGAGAATCAGAAACTGAGTTTTCCGCAGAGTCTGAATCAGAAATCTGATGACAAAACCCTTAATCTGTCCCTATATCCTCCTGTTCAGATTCAGAATCTTGAATCTCTTCAGCAAAAGAGTCATCCGTCTTTCTTTTAGTAGAAACTACTTGACAAGAAGGATCAAAAGCCTGAATTAAACTCTGAGCCAGTCCCAGTAAACTACTCCTACCCAAAAAAAGTTTGAGGAAGAGTAGATACATGCTTGGTTTTCTGTTTCCCTTTTACAGGGAAAATAGGGCCAGCCATGTTAGTAATGGCAGCCACTGATTTCCCAAGGAGGAGCACAGCAAGGGAAACCTTCCCTGTTACCTCTCCCAAATCCAACAAGAGTGACACTCATGCACATTTAGGGGACTTCAACAGCCTCAAAGAACATGACCGACTCCCAGTCCATAGTGGCTGTTTTACACCTAAGGGATCTGGGATAAAAGATTAGTGGTCTGAGGTACAACAAATGGTCACAGCAGAGTCACCCACCTACAACTGAAGCAAACTGCTAGGCTGTTGGCATGGCAAAAGCTGTGTGCTTAACTTTTTCTTTCTGTGCCTGGAAGAAGGACCAACTAACCATGGGGTCGATAATCTGTTCCCATGGTCAAGGCAAAAATTATGCCTCTTACCCGAGGAAGACCAGCAACAAATGCTAGCAAAACTACCAGTCCACAAAAGTTACCCTTTTGACAGAAAGAACACAGTAAAATGTACTTTCAAACACTATGGCAGGCCCATAATGGAAAATAAACATAATTTCTCCTCAGAAAATATGGCATGAGTTAGATTATACTACTTTTAAAATGACAGTGGAAAGTGATGAGATTACAATAAATAGAATAAAAAGAAAAGTAATGCCCCCTCACCTCCCAAAGGAAACTTATTTGTTCAGCAAAGCAAAGCACAAGCTGACTGCTGGTCTTCGAAAGCCTCAGAGGAGTGTTCTCTGGCATTAGGAAATCTTTGAAGGGCTTTATTTCCAAACTTGTCTTTAATCAGCTCAGGTCAAACTGTTTGACAGTTTGTGTGTGTGGAAGGTGCACCAAAGTTTTGAAAGCTGGCTGGCTGTTATATAACCCATACCGCTAAGGCCACTGCAGCAGTGATCAATATAAAGAATATCTAAGTTTTCTGAGTCCATTGATCTTTTTAGTTATGAATCTCTGAGGTCTCTCAAGTTATGTGATATGTTTAGATAAATACATGAGAAAAGGTGCATTATATTAAAAAAATGGACCTGATAAGATATGTGTAAAGGGGAATTAAGACTGCTTTGGATCTAATATAAATGCCTTTAGAAATTAGATGGGCCAGATGAAAGGCTTTCTTAACTACTGTGGAGACATGATGGTCAGATGATATGGAATTATCAACCAGAGTACCCAGATCCCTAACAATAGTGTCTGATTGGAGAGATGCATCTCCTATATTGTAAGTGAAACTGCTTTGTTTACCAAAATGAACTATGCTACATTTTTTTACATTTAATTTGAGATCATCATCCTTGCACCAAATGTTAACATGGTTTAACCAGTGTTGGAACAATTGTGAGTCAGTTGAAAATCAAATAACACCCAATTTATAGTCATCTGCAGACTTAGTTTACCATTGGTCAAAAGTGCTCGCCTGAATGTCTGAGAAATATATGCCATATAAAAGGGCCCAAAATTGAGCCCAGTGGTACTCCACTGGTAACTGTTTTGCTTTTAGAAATGCAATGCTAATAACATTAGTTCCATCAGACAACCAGTTAGCTATCCATTGCACATTATAAGGATTTATATTCAGATTTACAAGTCTATCAATAATGCTTGCATGCAGAATAGGGTCAGAGGCCTTGACCAGGTCTAGGTATGCTGTATGCACTACAAAATTACTACCCACTGCTTCAGTTACATTTTCAAATAAATTAATGAGGTTAAAGAAATAGGACCTTCCTTTGATAAAACCAAACTGATGGGCATCCAGGATTGAGAGATTTTCAATGTCCGGAATAATGAAGTCTGAGATAATGTGCTTCATTGCTTTATGTATGAAGCTAGTGAGACCAAATGGTTATAGCTACAAGGGTCAATGGTTGGGCCACACTATCTCCCTGCATACAATGGCCCCTACATGAAGCAGCTATGTGCTTCTCCACCTCCCCCACTCCATATTCAGCACTTCCTAGAAATTTCCACAGCTGTGAAATGTCACCACATGATTCCGCCTTTTTTTTTTTTTTAAACTGTTGTCTGTAAGCTGCGCTCAATCAGGTCTGCTTCAGTAAAGCAAGAGACCTAATTGGTTGCAGCATCCAGGGAAGTAAGTTCTAGTTTCCAGATTGGCTGCAGCAGCCAGCCAGGCAAGTAAGTTGCATTTTATTTTTATTTTATTTCACTTTTGTTTGCCAGGATAGTCCAAATGGGCAAGAACCCATTTTCAGTGGAGGCCCAGGGAGAAAAGCTCTAGAGTTACTTACAAAACTTTGATAAAAAATGAAATCTACACAATAAATGAATACAGAGTCACAATGACTAGATAATTACAGAGTATCACAGGATAAACTTTAAACATTGTACAGGACTATAACCTTAAATTAGTGTACAGAGTTGAAGTAAATAAACAACTACAGTATGCATTCGTGATTTCACTGTTGGTTATATAACTAGAGAAGTTGTGAATACAGTATGGTTACCACCTGTCCCGGAATACCCGGGACAGTCCCAGAATTCAACATCAATGTCCCACGCCCCGGGGAAGACCATTCCGGGACAGTATAATGTCCCAGAATGATGGGCACCCCAGGTAAATGCCTTTTCAATTTGCAACTGCAGCTAAAAATCTGATCATACTTGCACTGGACTACATCGCAGTCATTGTCTCATTGCTAAGCAACTCCCCAAGGCTGAAAGGACCCCATGAATGGTGTCACTAGGTGGGGAAAGAGTCAGGGCTTACTGTTCGCGGGACTTCGCTCTTCAATTAAGCATCATGGTGGTTGTTTTTTGGTTTGATTGAAGTTTTTAATAGACCTGGCTGAAATAAAGGGTAATTTTATTTGTTCTAAATACTCCGTGTGCCAGTACTTAAAACTCTATGTGGCTATGCTACTTTTGTTTGCTGATGGAAATACCTTCTCAGTAAGATTGATTTAAAACATATTAACAGAAACCATAAGGCTTGCAAGCAGACATAGTGTCGTTGAGTTCTGCCTGTGCAGTGTGCACTGATAGCCACAGATGTGTTTGAATGGTCAATGCCATGATCACCATCAGGGTTAGAATTAACCGAGTCAGGGTCTGTCTGTGACTCTGTGTATGTAAGGCCACTTGCTGTGTTGTACAGTAGAATGGGTTTGTTAACTGGACATGATGATGCAGATCTCGGTCCTGTAGCTGTATTCAGATCTCTGTGGCTGACTAGCTGTATGCACAGCAGGCCATGATAGGACATACTCCTATGGCTGCATGCACAGCTATGTACAGATTTTCACAGAATGTCCAGATTTCTGCCTCATATTTTTGGTCTGTTTTTCATAAAATTGTGTTTTTCTGGCAAATTAGTGGCATATCATTAAAGGCTGAAGTTAGAAAATAATGACATGTATTTGTGTTTCAGACTTCATACATGCCTCTCAACTGTACAGATTTTTGCCTCATATTTTTCATCCATTTTTCACAAAATTGTGGTTTTCTGGCAGATTAGTGGCAACTCATTAAAGACTGACGTTAGAAAATAATGACAGACATTTGAGTTTCAGATATCATACCCTTCAAAAAATTAATTTGAATGCAAGACCTGTTATTTTATCACTTTTCTAGGTCTGTAAGAGCAATATTTAGAAACTGTCCCTATTTTTAGGCCTTTGTCCCAATTTTATTAATGGCTTTTTCCAGACTTCTTTCTCTAAGAGGTTGAGAGAGGTATGACTTCATACCATTTAGAAAATTCATGCTAATACAAAGCCTGTTATTCTAACAAATTTCTAAGTTTGCAACAGCAATATTTAAAAATTGTCCCTCTTTTTGAGCCACTTTTATTTATGGCTTTGTCCAGATTTTTTGCTCTAAGAGATTGAAAGGTATGTAGCTATACCTTGCTTTTTTATGATTGTATATGGCTTATGGCATAGGCCCGTAGCTCAAGTAACAGAATGTAAGTTTTGTTTTTAATTGATATTTGCTGTTATGTAAAGGGATTTAATTAGTCACTGTCATACCTGTTTGTTGCTTTGTTGTTCATGATACTTCTTTTCCCCCTGTAGATAATGTGGGAAAATGTGTATGTTTTTAAACTTGGTTATTATTTGCTCTTCAGTGAAGAAAAAAGAAAACAAATAAATTATTTGCAGTTTTTCAAATAAGTTGCTTGGATATGAGAAGTGTGAAAGTAAAACCAGGCTCTCTCACCACTAGGAAACACAAAGTCAACCAAGTTTTTCAGCAAACAATCCAGTGTCACAAAAATGAATTCTTCGGTTAAATCCACATCAGTACGAATATTCTGTATAATTTCGACCCAAAAACAGAATGTAGGTAAAGCAAAACTAATTTTTATTTGTTAAAACGTAAGCGCTTTCGCGTAGCAACTACTACGCTTCATCAGACAGTAATAATGACATTAAAAACACTTGTTTATATACAGAGACTAGTAAAAAAGGCGCCAAACCAAGATGAGTTAATTATCTCATTAAATAATTAAACATCAAAAGCTTACAGCTTAATCAGGCACTTTTAAAGGGGCTTGAGTGCACCATATCATTCATAAGCCATTCAAAAATAAACAGCAATATTACGGTAACTACTAGTGCTCGATGTAATACGAGCATGAGCCAACGCTAGATCTAACATAATGTTATTCTTATCTATATATGAATATATAGATAAATATGTATGATGAACTAACATACAATAGAACTAAATGTAGAACATTGAATAGATAAATAAATAAATGAATAAATATATATGTAAGAAGCCGATACATTTTGAACATTTAACATTTAACATTTTAGACATCTATGATGCATATAAATAAAATAAAATAAAATAAATAAATGCTCATAAAATAATGAATATATATATATATGTATATGAAGTATAAATAAGTGAATAAATAAATAAATAAATGGATGTATCGATAATTAATAATTATTAAGTGATAATATATCTATATATCTCTATTTGACTATGTATCTAAACATCAGAAGTAGATATATAACAAATTCACCATCCTATATACGTACTAACGAACTGAAATTATATGCATATAAAGTGTGTATTAAAAGTTGAATGTTATGTTTAAAATACAGAACCTAAAAGTTATAAAGTAAAATGGCTTTATATACCATATATAACAGAGAATAACAATTACTTTAGTATGTATAACAATATAGATATGAATAATTTGGGCTATATCTGAAAAAGCAGGTTTAGGGAATGTGTAGTAAGATGAAATGAAAACAGCTTTAAAATCAGTATTAGCAACAGCATTAAAAAGAGAGACATAATGAGAACTTCATGTTTACTCAATAAATAAGTAAATAAATATACTTGAATTGTTAAATATTAAAAATATATTAAAAATATATTGCAAATATTAATAATGTTAAAAATATATAATTAAAAACGCATTCAAGTTCATTTCATATAGTATCTTAGCAACAAAAAACAAAAAACGTGAGAATGTAAGATAAAGGAAAAAAGACAGCTCTCAGTACTTTCAATGCTTATCTTGCTTCCAAGGCAGGTTTAATAGAAATGTAGCTATTAATGCCAGGAGGTATATGAGCTGCCAGTCTTAAAATCCATTTCAACTCTTTATTACTTAAAGTCAACATATTATCACCCCCTCTTTTATTGGTTTTAATTATTTCCAAAATTCTAAAATCAAATTGGTGTGAGGGATACTCTAATATGTGTTTCGCTAATGCGTTTAATTGATTCTTTCTCCTTATATCATATAAATGACCATAGATTCTATCTTTCAAACATCTTTTAGTCAAACCGACATAAAAAGCTTGACATTTTTTGCATGTTGCAAGGTAAATTAAGTTCTTAGTGCAACAATTAGCATAAAATCTAGGTCGAAAGATATAGTTCATGGTCGGATGGTGGAATTCAGGCTGGTTAGCAATGAATTTACATCTGTTGCAACTATGACAAGGAAAGGTGCCTGTCTTGTGAGTAATAAATGTTGCTGCAGAATAAATACTGTGATTGTCATTACATAATCGTCGTTTAAGGTTTAAACTATTTCTGAACATATAGTGGGGTTTTGTTCCCACTATTTGTTTAATAAAAGGATCCATGACTAGGACCTTCCAATTAGTATAAAACACATTCTGAATGTCTCTGATGGTACTCGTATAGTTCAGAGTTACTGGAATAAATTTCGTTTGTTTATTTATATTTATATCTGTTTTGTTGCTAAGAGATTTAATTTCTATATGTGTATTTGTGTTAATAATGCTGTTTCTAATGGTTCTGACTAATTTTGAATCATATCCTCTTTCTATAAATAAGGATACTAAACTATCTCCTTCTAAATTTAATTTGTCAGCATCCTTACAAAGCCTGGTTAATCTAACAAATTGGCTTTTTATAATACCAGGAAACACATATCTGGGATGCATACTGTCGAAAGTAGGAAGTGTATTTCTCCAGGTAAGTTTCCTGTATAGTGATGATGTAATGGAACCATGCTCTGTAATGCTTAAAGTCACATCTAGAAAGTTGCTGTTATGTAAAGGGATTTAATTAGTCACTGTCATACCTGTTTGTTGCTTTGTTGTTCATGATACTTCTTTTCCCCCTGTAGATAATGTGGGAAAATGTGTATGTTTTTAAACTTGGTTATTATTTGCTCTTCAGTGAAGAAAAAAGAAAACAAATAAATTATTTGCAGTTTTTCAAATAAGTTGCTTGGATATAATATGCCTTGATTTCATGGCAGTGTAAGTGTCATTATATGATGTAGACAGTTCAAGCAGCAAGAAGTGATTTTTGTTTAGAATTAATATTTGGTAATATAAAAGCATAAAAGTGTTGGTTACAAATATGAAAGAACCAGAACTCAAGCTATGATGTGTACTTCCGTTGCATAACTTGTGTAGTTTGTGAGAATGGGAGTGTGGTAACAGAGCCACATGTTTTTCCTGTGATGCTCTATAATGTTGAATAGGGATTTACATAAGGAATTACTGTTATCAATTAAAGAAACACATTAATCCAGTTTTTTTCTTGGGGGGTATTACCAGATTTTTATTTATAGATTCATCAATTGATAGATTCTTATTAGACAAGGATTGTATGAAGCCTAACCATAAGCTTTTGTAGAATATATATGAGTGCCTGTAGGATGGAACAGCTGATTAATTTTTTGTGCCCTTAGATGAGATGAACTAGTGAATTTTTAGATGTGTACATGCTTCCCATATCCATAAGGGACAAGGGTGCTAAAGTGTGGGTGAATTTGAGATTTCCCATCCATTCATCCAAGCTGTGTTTGAACAGAGTAAGAGATGTGCATTGCTTAACATGGAGTGGAAAGTGGTTCCATAGAAGCAACATTCTTTATGATTTATACATCTCTCTCCAGCAAGTGTTGTGTGTTCGGATTCTGATAGGTATCTCAACAAATACAAACTGAAGGGGGCATTGTATTAAATGTTCAGCATGATGAGTGCTGAATATAGTGGTGTAATGACATGTCTGGAACCAGACATCATACCTGTGAATATAAGGTATGTGATATAAATGGTTTTCCTTACAATAATGGATATACGGTAATAAATGGATAGGGTATTGTCGATGTAGTTTCCCAGATCCCTAACTACAGGATCAACTTTCAGGGGTACGTTGTCAATGTGATAGTTGGACAGGGTGTCCTGTTTGCTGAAGGCTATGATTGTATATTTCTTGGCATTTAGTTTTTAGCCCATAGTTCTGACCAACTGTTCATTTTGGGACAGACCCTTTTGGAGGATCTTAGTGTCTTTGGGGGAGTTAGTGATAGTTCCAAGTTTGCAGTCATCTGCAGACTTTGTCAGCCTTAAGCCCTTTGCATTGGCTGTGACCAATGAGACATGGATGCCAAAGAGGTGTGGCCCAAGGACTGAAACCCAGGCACTCAGCTGGTGATAGGTCTTCTGGACTTAATGGAGCTTCCACCCTTTTGTTCTGGGTTCTGTTTGTGAGCCAATTCAATATAAAATGTGTTACATGAGGATTTACATTTAGCTGTGAGATTTTCTGATACTTGAGTGTGGAATGGCATTGAATGCCATTGTGTTTTCTAGAAATGTAATGTGTGTGCCTTTGCCCTCATCGTTTGTGTTTGTTAGTTTCTCAAAAAAGTCTACCAGGTTAAGTAGGTAATATCTGTCCTTGACAAATCCATACTGGCTTGTGTCAAGAATCTGTACGTCCTCTATATCACTATTTATTAATTTTTAATGATCTTTTCCATAGCTCTACAGATGAAGCTGGTCAGATGTCTGGATCTGTAATTACCCAAGTCTGTTGAGGGCCCTTTCTTTGTTAAGTGGGATAACTGTGGTGCTCCTCCATTTGTTCATAGGTGTGTACTGGGCTAATGGCCCTGGAGCCTTTACAAGCCTGGCCCATAGATGTGCCCTGGCATTGTGCCACCCGACGTTAGTTCCAAGTGTCACTGGAGTGATCCCCAGGTGAACTTTCTATGTCCCATCTACTCATCAAGATTTCTCTTGAAGAGGGCCATTGAGGTGCTCTGCTTGACATGTATGGGAAGTTTATTCCAGAGCATGGGCAGTCTATGGATTATGAACCTGTCCCTCCAGCATGTTCTGTTGATTGTGGTAATGAGGTTGAGGTCTCTGGAGTGTGTGGTGCAGAGGGATTGGGATTTCTTTAGATGTAGCATTTCTAACACAGCTGGGTCAGACATGGCTTTGTAAGTCAAGCAGAGATCGCCTCTTAGTAGACGATATGAGACAGAAAATACTGGAGTTTTTTTTAGTTTGTCTGTTACAAAGATAACCAGTTATAAAGCCCTGTATGTTGTCCAGCCATAGACTGAGTGCTGTTGATATATGACACTGCCTTAATAACATGTCATAATGGGAAGTTGTGTTGCGGGAATACGTAGTGTGCAGAGTTTATTGCATTTTGCGTTTCAGTTTGGATTTCATTTCTGTGACATTATACTGACAGAAGACATTGTGTCATTAGTTTTAATCATTAAAATAATTTCAATAGTTAATTAATTCTTAATTTTCACAGCCATACTTGTGTTATTATGGCGGACACTGAAGGACAAGAGAGTGAAGAAAAGATTCAAGAGAGTAAAGAGACATCTGAGGAAACTGCCGCAACGGCAGCTGACACCCCACCTAGGAGGAGGAAAAAACTGAAAAGATTGTGTACTTTTAGTAATTCGTGGAAATCAACTTACAGCTTTGTGAGTAGGGTTAATGGAAAACCTCACCATGCATACTGTAAATGCATCAACGTGAGTTTGGAATATGCCACAGTGGGGAACGTGACATAAAAAATCACATGGCTAGCGCAGGTCATAGGTTGACAGAAAAAAGCCTTAAACAATCAAGTTTCATGACCAAATTTACAACATCCTCAAAAAATACAACAGAAAGTAACTGCAAGTGAATTGTCAATCATTTACCATTCAGTTATACACTGTCATTCTTATCTGTCACTTGACTGCACAATGAGACTGTTGCCAGTCTTTTTTAATGATTCAAAGAAAGCTGCAAAAGTTTCTTGTGGCTGAACAAAAGCAGAAGCTATTGTAACAAATGTTTTGGCACCACACACTGTTGAACTGATAATTAATGGCTTACAGAATGAACATACCTACTTCAGCGTGGCATTAGATGCTTCTAATCATGGAAACACTAACATTTTTCCAGTTGTTCTGAGATACTTCAAGCCAAATTCTGGGATCGCAATGCAGCTGTTAGACTTTTATTATGATGCTGATGAATCTGCATGATAAAATTGTTAACATTTTTGACGTCAATGGGCTGAACAAGTGTGTGATATCTGCTTACTCGGCAGACAATGTTAGTGTGAATTTTGGCAAAAATCATTTAGTGTTTCAGTTGCTGAAGGCAGACAACCAGGACATTGTTGCAGCTGGTTGCCCAGCATATATACTTCACAATACCACTAAAAAGGCATCGTAGATGCTAGATTATGATGTTGAACGTCTTGTTCTGAAAGTGTACAATTACTTTTCTGTACCAGCCAAACGCTGCAGTGAGCTGAAACACATTTGATTTTGTTGAAATAGAGTGGGCACAACGTCTTTGTCATGTGCCTACACAATGGCTTTCATTGCTGCCAGCAATTGACTGACTCTTGTGAAACTGACCAGCAATTACCGCATTTTTCCAAAGCTTGAGTCACAATGAAATTCCCAAGGCTATTTGGCCGTACATACAGTCTGAGACTGGAGGAAGTGAGACAGACAACGAATAGTACATACCAACCAGCCTTGTATCTATATTTTTTACAGAACTGTCTTTCAATTTTCCATAACGCCATACTCCAACTATAAAGAGGTACTTTAGCTGCAACCGACATTCACAACATAATGTTCTCTGTAAGACACAAACTAAATCAGAATATTTGTGACAATGTTTTTTGGCTTTGCAATCAGAAAGGCTCTCAGAAAACTACCCAGTCAGACAGTTCATAAACTGGAAGACCAATTTTGTTCATTCTACCAATGAGCTGTTGCGTATCTTGAACAGTGGTTTGATTTTTCCGAGACTAATTATTTGTACTACATGCAGTGTTTCAATATGAAGAAACCTATTGAGTACCAGAATCTGTCGATTGCTGTAGAGAAGCTGAAGTTGCAGAAACCAATTTGCATGGACAAGCTTTATGAGGAATTTTGTGATGTCCGTTCTTTACTACAGTCACACAGCAATGCTGACAATAGGAGTTCTGCATTTTCATCTGTAGAAAACACTGAAACTGAGTATGCTGACAGGAAGTGGGTTGCCGTCTTTGACAGTGTGGGAGTTGACAGATTGCCAAATTTTCTTAAACTGGTCTCATTTGTGTTAAGTATTCCAACATCGAACGAATTTTCAGTTTAATGTGCAATTATTGAACAGATGTGAGAAACAGGTGTGCAACTGAAGTGATAGAGGTGGAGTTACAAGTCAAAGTCAGTTATGAATTGGATTGTGCGGCATTTTAACGGTTCATCAGAAATGATGGCAAACTGCTTGACTGCACAAGATCAAATAAAAAGTATACATTTAAACATGCTGCAGGGGTAGCTAATTGAACTCATTACAGTTTTCATGTTTCTACATGCATGGTTGTCTTGTCTTGCATTATGTCCATTTAGTAGTTATTTTTGTAATACTACATGTGTATCAACCTGCTCTGGTGACTCCTGTGTTAATGTTGTTCTCATCGATCGAGGCCGTAGACGAAAGTTTTCGGACTGTCCTGGAATCTCAGTTGACAAAGGTGGTAACCCTAGAATACAGGGAGGTTATTAGAAGAGTAGAGACAGGAAGGGGAGAGAAAATGTAGAAGAGGGCAGAGGAGGAAGGGTGAAAATCATTTGAGAGGAAGAGGAATGGATGAATTTCAAGTAAATAGGTAAGGAGGATAGATGGAGATAGTATAAACTAGAGGCAGGTGTAGGGAATTTTGAAGGACAGATATGAAGAAAAGGGAGGTGGTTAAGAGGTACGTAGAAAATAATTTTGTTCAAAATGCATATGATAGAAAAGGAATGGGAGAAGAGTTGGTACATTAGTTGGACTGTGGAAAGGCTTCATTCCAATTGATTAAAACACAAAATGTATTTTCACATTCTCAGAAAAATGCTGATCTGCTCACTCAGTGCATGCACAAACACTGCTAGCCCACTTAGACCATACCATACAAATTCCCAAATGATCACAGTCTCTCTCATAAACTTACATATGTAGATACATACACACATGGGAAGGACCAATCACAAGCAGCCACAGGACAACCCATGACCACTTTCCTAAATGCATACATGCATGCAGCCAGACACTCTAGACTACACTCACCAGACTTAAGCCCTCACACACATGCCTGCATGAACATATCAATCACAAACACAATAAACAACACTTGATGTCCTAACATTTCTAATAAGACACGCACATGCACAAACACACTCACACAGTGAACTTTCACCACAGATGCAGTATGAGTTTGATTCTTACATCACAAACACTGCAGGCACTGCTCGATACCCTGCCTCTTAACTACATACACATCCTCTTGGGGCCTAAACACTGCTGGAGACCACCCCTTTTGAACATTTAGCAAACCCATCCTTACAGAAAACACTCCTCTATACCCTTAAACACTTATTCAAACTCTCTGACAAGCAGAAAGAGAGAGAATGTTGCGCTCTCACTTGCAAAGACCTGAAACATGTCCATAGCAAAGAAACTGTTTTGATCAACTGAGGATTTAGCTCAATAGTTTAACCTGCCTACAGGCATATTCATGCAGTGTTGACAAACATGAATATTTTTATTGTGCACTTGTTCGACAAGCCAGGAGTTGACCTGAAGGGAATGTGGCAAGGGGGACAGCAGCCTGCTTGTGGAATTAATCTGGTTTTGAGGATCTTTAAACATTCTGTCATCTTCTGGGGAGGGGGCGCTGTGTTCAGTCTCGCTGTAGTTTTGTCCTGGTCTTGTGTGTCTGTTCAGTCTTGCTATAATGTTGTCTTTATGTTCAGTCTTGCTGTAGTGCTGTCTTCATGTGTTGGTATCTATGTCCTATGTGCAAGAGACTGTGTAACTGTCTGTCTTGTATGTCTCTGTACTGTATGAGGAAGTTTGTGTGGGTATCTGTTCATTCTTACTATAATGAAGTCTTTATCTTGTGTGGGTGTCTGTCCTGTATAGGGGAGTCTGTGTGGGGGTTGATGTTTAGCCTTGCTGTAGTGCTGTCTTTCATCATGTGTGGGTGTCTAGGTCCTGTGTGTGAGAATCTGTGTAGCTGTCTGTCTTACGTGTCTCTGTCCTGTGTGTGTGGGTGTCTCTATTCAGTCTTGCTGTAGTACTGTCTTTGTCTTGTGTGCCTATATCCTGTGTGTGTGTGTGTGTGTGTGTGTGTGTGTGTGTGTGTGTGTGTGTGTGTGTGCCAGTGTGGGCATCTTTGTGTACTTATGAAACACCAAGAGACGCCCAAAAAAACACAAAAGAAACGCACTAGTAGGCAGATAGAAGCCTGCGGTGAAGAGTTAGCTGAAAGCTAAAACAACAGTTCGAGCAGTTCAAGCAGTTCAAGCAGTTTAAACAAGATGAAACAATGTGAACTTCAAAGTAGCCTGTAAAGGTAACAATATGAACAGTTTGAAAAGTATAAAACTCCAAGGAAGCCGGTATCTTTGTGTACTTCTAAGCGACTGGCTACCTTGATATGGCACAGAGGCTTGTTGTATGCAACAACATTGCTACTAAATTCCAGCCATTGTGTGCGTGTACTTCTGTGAGTGGCTACCTTGCTGTGGTATAGGGACTTGTCATAATGTAACATTGGTAGTACATGTCAGTCAATGTGTTTACCTTGGCACTTCCAATTCAGTCTTTTTAATGGTTTGAATGTAGTAACACTATACAGTGATGGTTACATGGTGCTGAATGAGCTTAACAGGGAAAGGGGTGTGTTAACAATGTGGTCAAACTTTATATTCTCTTGGGTTGGGCCCACAACTTGAACATTGCTGGGGCCCCCAAAATTCTAGCACTGGCTCTGACTGTGGGTGGAGTAAAATTTGCACTAAATTAATTAGCTACGATATTAGCTAGTTCCTTTGGGTCAGACTGTAGTATTACTGTGGATTAGTTCTGAACAATGTTGGGCGTTAGTTCTTAACTTCCTAACATAGTTTAAGAAGGATTTGCAATTATGTTTGGGTTTAATGACTATTTTAAGTTCATATTCAGCTTTGAGATTTCTAATGGTTTCCTTAAGCTCTTTGTTAGTTTAAGTGTGCTCTTACAGTACATAGAATGAGACCTCTTATAAATATTAAGCAGTTTCTTTCTCTTGTTATCAACTTACTTTTATGGGTACATCACAACTGGGGTTTATTTTTAAATGCATTATTTGGTGTGGATAGGGACTGCCTTATTAATAAAGCTATTTAAGGGGATTAGAAGTCAGAGTAATAGGTATCAGCTTTAGCAATAGGATCTTTCAAAGGAGGATTACAGCAGAATTATATTTAATTTGACAAATAAATGAAGAAGGCTTGATTTTGAGAAGTCCCTAAACACAGAACTATTTATAGTGGAAGTGCTACCAATTTTAAACAAAAAGGTCACTAAATTCTAGTCTGATTTAACAAGACATCATGATACATATAGACCTGTGCAAGAATTGGCCATATTTGTGAGGACTAGATCCAAGATACTGGGGTCGTTGGTAGGATGGTTAACTATTTGTGAAAGAGAATTAGCATTTATCATGTCAAAGAAGCCCTGAGCATGCCAACCACTTGTAGTATGGATCGATAACTGAAGTCCCCCAGTAGAAAGGTATTGGGTTTAATGAGAATTACAGATAATGTGTTGAGATAGTTGTTGTACTCAGGAGGGGACATTGAGGGTGTTTTACAGCTAGCTATGAAGTGGTAATTAGTCTTGTTTAGGGTGATTTGAACTTCTAGGAGTTGACATGTGGTGTCCTAAGGAATCTGTTGTGAGGTGATGATACCCTTGATAAATACAAATACTCTCCCACCATTTGCAGTGGTCCAGAAGGCAGTTTACCTGGAATAGATGGAGTGGTTTCATTGCTCTGAAACTACACATATATGAATGTGTTCAAGTTGTAGGAAAGCCTCAGGTTCAGACATTTTTTTAAGACTCCTGGTATTGAGTAGAGCCACATTAATATGTTCCACATTAGAACTTACTAAGTTAGAATGTTCATTCAGATGGACTCTGCCTAAAAAAGGCACTATGGGGGCAGCAAAGGCTTTAGCCAGCATGCAAAAGCCTTAGTAAGAGAAGTGAAGGCCATCCTTGGTGAAGTAGGAAGACTTATCAGCCATCTCATCCTATGTTGACACATACTGGAACCCCTAGAATGAGACAAAACTACATAGCCAATTCTTAAAGTTAATTACCTTGTCTTTGAATCTCAGCATCATTCTGGGTAATGGCAAAATACTACTCAAGACCAGTGTCTTTCCTGCCTCAGTCACATGCATAGCAAGTTCAATCATATTCTGCATTTCTTTCTGGGTGAAGTGTCTAAGGTGATTCACCCCATGTGGACCACTATCAGGTCATAATCATATTTGTCAGGATGGGGGATCTAAGAGCCTTTGCTACATCTCAGATTTTGGCTCAGAAAACCACAATTACCCTATTCTTATCCAGCCTAGTGAGCATGGTGTATGTATGCCTTACAATAAGGTCACCATTTAATAAAGCATTACGATGATTTGATGCAGTCTCAGTGGGTCATAAGGGCTTAGAGTCTGCACCCTCATGACTCTTAGAGATATGCATCCTAGGTGTGGGTGTGAAGGGTGAAGGTAGGTGCGTTGCTGTGTATATTAATGTCAGAAGTTTCTTAGCCTTTAGAATGGGATGTTTAGGCAGTGTTCTTTTAACAAAATCAGCATACGTTCAATTTAGTGTAAGTGGTCTGTGCTGTATGTGTATTTGTATTGTGCTTACCAAATGTGTTCTGGGAAAGAAGGCAACCCCCAAGTTAAATAAATACTTGCATCTCTTACATACTGAATTATCGTGAGGTAACAAGAGAGAGTATTCGATAAGCTTGAAGCAGTTACTACATTGCTTCAAAATACCTAATGCTATCAGGCTGGCTACAGAAGGTGAAAGAGCTGGCTGAGATTCCATACTATCCAGTACAGATGAAGGGGTATAGGATAGGTTAAGAAATGAATAACTGACTGTGCTACAAAAAAAAGGTGATAAATTAGGATATGGCTAAATTACAAAAGAATGAGCTGTGACTACTATAGTAGTCTCAATGTGCAAAAAAGAATTGTAAAACTGACAGACTATGTAGGGTCAATAAGGAAATCAGTAATAATGGTAAACTCAACTAAATAGCTTCACCCAGTAGGTTAATGTGGTTTCTGCTTAGCAGATAAAACAATGGGTAGCTTAACTCAATGGATCACGAGTGGCAGAGTGGTGCAGCGGTTAGCATTGTTGCCTCTCAAAAGGTTCTCCAGTTCGAATCTCTGCTGGGGTGCCTTCTGTGCAGAGTCTGCATGTCCTTCTTGCATCGCTTGGGTTTCCTCTGGGTGCTCCACTTTCCTCCCACATTCCAAAGACAAGTGTCTGGATGATTTCTCCCCAGGCCTCCAATGAAAATGGGCTCTGTCCCAGTCAGACTTTCCCAGTAAACAAATTTTAAATAAATAAATTGTGATGCAATAAGTTTAATAGCTACAGATAATGTAAATGAGTAGTTTCAAATGCAGTAGCAATTTAGTGAACACTGAAGTAATAAAGGCATACCACAAAGGTAATCTTCTACTCTTTACTGTTGTACTATAGAGCAGTAGCTTTAAATACATTAACACTATAGTAATTAGAATCAGCAGACCTTCAAGAATGCCAATGATCAGAAAGTGCAGTCAGTTACTGAGATAAGTAAATTTGGTTTTATATACTTCGTGTAAGCAAAAGACAACACTGCAGTATTCTCTTAAGTAATGCCAGTAGTAACAGTACCAAAGCAGTTTGGCACAATTGTACAATATTACTATAACATATTACAGTTATCTTATAGTATTATAGTATATATTATAATACTAGTACAATCTATTACTCAGACATCCAAACTACACACCGAAATAACCCACAAAAATTCTGGGCAGCAATAAGTAATATACTCCTTTAGCCCTCCCTAACAAACAAACCTCCACTCCTATCACACCAACCTCTACAATGAGAAAACATGTAGCTGCATTCTCCCTCCAACCCACCTCAACTGATGCAATAAAAAAACTTCTTAAGAAATTAAAGCCCACTGCACTAGCTGCAGACAACCTACCAGCAGAATTTTTAAGACTAGCTGCTGATGGAACTGCCTACCCAGTATCCATTCTTATCAACAGATCTATATCAGAACACCATGTCTCAACTATTTGGAAAACTTCCCACATCATTCCACTTCACAAAGGAGGCAATTCAACTGATCTGTCTAATTACTGACTAATTGTAATCTTATCCTCTTTGAGTAGGCTACTAGAAAGAATTGTACTCAAGCAATTCATGGATTACCTGCATACTGATATAAAAAGTTTACACACCTCTGTTAAAATGCCAGGTTTTTGTGATATAAAAAATGAGACCGCAATAAATCATTTCAAAACTTTTCCCACCTTTAATGTGACCTATAACCTATACAATTCAATTGAAAAAGAAACAAATCTGTTAGGGGAAAAAATATAAAAAAAACAAAAATGTGCAATAAGCTGGCTGCATAAGTGTGCACACTCTTAAACTAATACTTTGTTGAAGCACCTTTTGATTTAATTACAGCATTCAGTCTTCTTGGGCAGGAGTCTATCAGCATGGCAAATCTTGACGTGGCAATATTTGCCCACTCTTCCTTGCAAAAACATTCCAAATCTTTTAAATTGAGGGCATCTCTTGTGCACAGCCCTCTTCAGGTCATCCTACAGATTTCTATTGGATTTAGGTCTGGGCTCTGGCTAGGCCATTCCAGTACTATAATTTTCTTCCTGTGAAGCTATTTGTTTATTCATTTGGATGTATGCTCGGGGTCATTGTTGTGTTGAAAGGTGAAATTCCTCTATCTTCAGCTTTCTAGCAAATGCCTGAAGGTTTTGGGTCAAAAGTGACTGGTATTTGGAAATGTTCATAATTACCTCAACCTTCACTAAAGCCCCAGTTCCAGCTGAAGAAAAGCAACTCCACAGCATGATACAGCCACCACAATGCTTCACTACGGGAAAGATGTTATTTTGGTGATGCAAAGTAGTGTTTTTGTGCCAAATGTACCTTTTGAAATTGTGGCCAAAAAGTTCAACCTTGGTCTCATCAAACCATAACACATTTTCTCACATCCTTTTGGTAGACTTGATGTATTGTTTTGCAAATTTTAGCCAGGCCTGGATGTTTTTCTGTGTAAGAAAAGGCTTCCGTCTTGCAACCCTACACCATAACCCAGACATATGGAGAATACAGGAGATTGTTGTCACATGTAGTACACAACCAGTACTTGCCAGAAATTCCTGCAGCTCCTGCAGTGTTGCTGCAGGTCTCTTGGTAGCCTCCCGGACCATTTTTTTTCTCTTCTTTTCATCAATTTAGGAGGTTCGTCCAGTTCTTTACAACGTCACTGTTGTCCCATATTTTCTCCCCTTTTTGATGACTGTCTTCACTATGTTCCATGGTATATCCAATGTTGTGGAAATTTTTTGTACCCTTCTCCTGACTAATACCTTTCAACAGTGAGATCCCTTTGATGCTTTGTAAGCTCTCTGTGAACCATGGGTTTTGCTGTAGCAGGCAACTGGGTAAATGTCAAGAAAATCCAACCTGGACAGCTGAAGTGTATTTGGGGTTAATCAGTCTCTTTAATTGATGGTAGGTGTGTTCCCAAGAAGACTGAATGCTGTAATTAGATCAAAAGGTGCTTCAACAAGGTATTAGTTTAAGGGTGTGCACACTTATGCAACCAGCTTATTGGACATTTTTTATATTTTTTCCCTTAACAGATTTTGTTTTTTCAACTGAATTGTACAGATTATAGGTCATATTAAAGGTGGTAAAAATTTTGAAATGATTTATTGTGGTCTCATGTTTTTATATCACAAAAACCTGGAATTTTAACAGGGGTGTGCAAACTTTTTATATCCACTGTAGCTATACAAAATGTGTGCACATGCTTTTCCCTCTCTATTTATCTATCTATGCACACACACACACACACACACACACATATATATATATATATATATATATATATATATATATCTATGGGTCCCCTTCACATGGTCGACAGTTCATATAATCGACACTCATTTGGTCGACAGTTCATTTGGTCGACAAGCAGATTTGCCCCCTTCCCCAATGTTGTGCAACCCTGGAGTTGATATATATAGTTGGCGGGGCACAGCCCCCCACATTGGGGGGGTGGGGGCTTCTAAAATGCTTGTTGATCAAATGAACTGTCGACCAAATAAACTGTTGACCATATGAACTGTCGACCATGTCAGGTAGACCCATATATATATATATATGCAACAGGGACCAAACCAAGAAAGAGAGCAGAATATCTCAATTATATATATATCTCAATTATATATACATGTGTAGTGCATGGAGCACTGCAGTTATGCTACAAAAATTGGGGAAAAAAAGCCTTGCTAAACACATTTCTGATGTAAGAAAGTGCTTAGCTAGCTATGTAAGTACCCTGTACTACTTCTATGCTATTTCCTTGCACTTGTACATAACAGAGGCAAGAAAGGATTGACAGAAAATAAAATAGATTTAAAAGCTGTTAGATGTTTTTCGTTTAAAAATGTGTACAGTAAGTATGTCAGAGGGAAGTGTCTTAACAGCTTTTAAAGCTGTTAGTTTGTCAGAGAAAGACACTGCCTTTGACCATTTTCTGTGTGGCAATGCTAACTGTTTCAGGGTTTGCCAAGCTGTGAAGCACTTCGTACTCTTACACTTTTTTGTCTGTGACTAATAGGAAATAGAGCAGATAAAGCTCCACACACTACAAAGAATTATGGTCAGGTATCTCTGATCACAACTCTTCTGGAATGGCTGTCAAGATTCACCTTTCCAGCTTTGTTTAGCTCCAATCTTGAGGTGAATTTCTTGACACCCATGTCTCAGACAAACTATGTGGTTCACAATGTGTACCACCACATCACATGTTGTACATTTGCATCACTGACCCTGCAATTCTGCTTACTTGTCTTGTGTATACATGCTTTACTGTTGCCAGTACTGTGTCTATGGCTTTAGGTGTTGATAGCAGACATGTTTATATACATCTTTTTACAGTTTTAAAATCAAATTCATAATAGGCCAGTGTACATCAAGAACAATGGTTTCATTACATAGGGATTGCAAGAATTTAACTCCAATTTCTTCAAACAATGCCAAATACCTGGCTATATGAGAAAATTTGTATCTAAGCATGGGATTCCATATCTGGCCTGGTTAGTTACCCTGGGTTTTTGTCAGTCTCCTCAAATAAAATATTTTCCATAATAATGGTTAATCTTTTAGTATAATTACAGACTTGAAAGGAAGTTCTTTAGAATCAAAGTTGGTTGCTGTTGGAATCCTACTGTATTACTCTCTAGGGTATTCTTACATTTTCTTAGCTTTGTAATGGATTTAATTCCCAGCAGCACTTTCTTTCCTGCCTCCCTAAGGGAATCATTCTATGAACATTAAGGTCCACTGATATTGCTATTCAGGAGAGAATGACCAGACTGGCCTGATTTTTTTCACTAATTGGCATGAACTTGGAATGGCACATTATTCATTCAGTTTGGGCCTAGTGTTTGTGGAGGCTGTGTGTCTGATCACATATTCAGGGACATCTTGGTTTAGCCAAAGCCATCAGGCATTTCAGTGAGAGAGAATTGTTTGAGGTCATTGGCTGACTGAGGTCACCTGGACTACAGCTTAGACCAAGCACCTCACTGGTTCTTTTGAGATTTCTTTCTTAAAAACTGTCTCAGGTTTCAACTTTCTGTTACCTAAGAAGTTCATTTGTGAGTGTTCTGCCAACTCACACTGAGCTTGATCGAAGGAAGGACACTGAGGAAACTCGGAGCTATAATATATAACATTAAGTATCCTGTTTTTTGTTTATTTTGTTCTTTATTTCTTTGTTATTTATAGCACTTTGTGTACTGTGTACTTTTCTAGCTAGTTTCACTGTGTGTGAGGTATTAACTGGAAATTGTCTACTTTTATTAAGCATCTGTTGGGTTGCTTGTTTCTAATAACTTGTTGCAGTTAAACTCTTTTTTCTAGAGGCTCCTTTAACTGTTTAAAACTTTCATTTAAAGGCTCACTGCTTCTTTTCAGCTGTGAGAAACATTTCTGCCATTTTTTTTCCCACCCTGCCTCCCTGTTGGTATAGTGTTTTTATAGTTGGTGGCTTTGCAGTTGCCCGCCCCTAGTGTAATTTGATCTGGGAGCCACCTACCAGTCTAGTGTCATTACCTCATTCTACCCAGTACAGGGAGAACATTTGAGAAGGCAAATCAGCTTAGTTTCTGCTACTCCTTTCTCTCTTTCCACAAAAAAAAAAAAAAAAAAAAAATATTATCTGCTTTTACTGTATTTGTGTTTCTTCCTACTTTATTTTGATTTTGCGTCATCTTAAAAGTACTCAATTGTATTTATTACTGCTTGGTGTAACTCATTCTAAGCCTTTTAGTTTAAGCACTTGGGCTTCAGACCAGTTGTTTTACATTAAGAAGGTTTGTGGTCTGCACTGTAGTGGCAGAACAGGTAGCTTACATCCTTCTATGTTGGGAACTGCTGATTGAGGGCTCAGTGTCTGTTATTCTAAAAGTGTATTAATTCTGGTTTAAGCACTTGGGCTTCAGGCCAGTTATTTTACATTAAGAGGGTTCATGGTCTGCACTCTTGTGGGAGGAGAGGCTGTACTCTGCCCTTCTGAGCTAGGAATTTCTGGTTAAAGGCTTATAGTGCCTGCATATTTGAACTGCTTCTTACTAAAATTGGTACACTTTGTTTGCTGTAGCATAGACTAGATCCAGGCCTGCTGAATCTAGCTTTGTTTGTATAACTTGAGCACTAATCCAGGCATTCTTTAAAGTATTCAATTGTATTTATTACTGCTTGGTAGTAACGTGATTAAAGTGTAGCTATCATTCTAAGTCTTTTGGATTAAGCACTTGGGCTTCAGACCAGTTGTTTTACATTAGGAAGGTTTGTGGCCTGCACTGTGGTGGCAGGACAGGTAGCTTACATCCTTCTAAGTTGGGAACTGCTGACTGAGGGGTCAGTGTCTGTTATTCTAAAAGTGTATTAGTTCTGGTTTAAGCACTTGGGCTTCAGGCCAGTTATTTTACTTTAAGAAGGTTCGTGGTCTGCACTCTTGTGGGAGGAGAGGCTGGACTCTGCCCTTCTGAGCAGGGAATTTTTGGTTAAAGGCTTATAGTGCCTGCATATTTGAACTGTTTCTTACTGAAATTGGTACACATTGTTTGCTGTAGCATAGACTAGATCCAGGCCTGCTGAATCTAGCTTTGTTTGTATGCTTGTTGTTTGTTTGCTTGTTATTTCCCTGAAACACTAATTTCACCTAAAACACAGCTTTTCAGTGCTTCTGTGGATCCCTAGTGATATCTGCATTGCTTACTGTACTTATTTCCTTGTTTCACTTGAAAGAAAGTTACTGTTTGTCATTTTTGCATTTAAGTTACCTGGCACTTGCTCACTAAGTCAGCACTAAAAAATGAAACGCACTAAACCCTCACAAACTCCCCTTGAGTACCTTGTTCCCCATTGGCCCTTTTTTCAATTATAAAGGAATTCCCAATACTATTCTAGCATGCCCAAAGGTCAGTTGTCAATCTCCTCTCTGGTCCAGCTGGTGAATCTGGGAATCTTGAGGCAATGTTACAACTGCCTCATGTACACAGACAACCCTCTCCTCCTCCCAACAAATTCCAACACGTGAGAGATGCAACCATATAGCCAAACTGGAGGCTAAGCTCTCTCAACTCAGTACTGGTGTAACCAGTCAGGAGGATAAGGAAACCACACTCACTACAATTCCAGTCTCACATAGACCTACCACGACAGCAAACCAAACACATAAACACACAAAAACATACTCGGAGGCTCTAAATAAAAATGTGCCTAAGCAGCAGAGACCTCCAAAGCAGACACCCAAGCAACCGCTACCCCAAAACAAAACACGTGCAACACATAGCTCACAAAGCCAGTGTGCCAAACAGTCACAGCCCTTAAGGCTAAACAACACACCTGATACAATTGTAATAGGTGACTATAGTCAGGCACACTGATGTCCCGCTCACCAAGCTGAACAAGGAGAAGGTCATGGTGAGCTGCCTGTCGGGCGCTAGGATCCACCACATAACACACGCACTCAGGTCACTCCAAGGCAAGTACAAATATGACTCAGTCATTGTCCATGCTGGTGTGAATGATCCGAGATGTACCTCCCTGGACTACATGAAAAGAGACATAGAGGAGCTCTCTGAGCATGTAGCCCAGGCCGGTATGACCCTGACCTTGAGTAGCATCTTACCCTCACCAAGAATTATGCCACAATATGAAGACAAGATGATCAATTTCAACAATTGGCTTTAATATTGGTGTCATTCAAAGGGGATCCAATGCCTGTCAGCCTGTGATGACATGCTCGACAAGCCACAATGCTTCACTAGAGACGGCTTGCACCTGTCACCGCTGGGCTTTTGGATATTGGCAAAGGCTCTTGCTACCCCCATAGTGCCTTTTTTAGGCAAGGCTCAAAAGACAAACCCACCTCCATAGGTATCACAAGGGATAAGAAACTAAGAGTAATGGTACTCATCTAAACCTCAAGATGCACACACTCGAAACTCTCCTTAGCATGGAGAACATCGATATCTGTACAGTAACAGAAACCTGGTTCAAGGCTCCTGAGAGCACCCCAGCACTACCAGGTTATACCTCATACCATGCTTTTTGGCACCAAAACTTGGACCGAACCACAAAAGGAGGGTGAGTATCAATATTCGTCAAAGATACGCACACCTCCGGGTTGGTGGCACAGCATGAAGCATCAGAGACTATCCATGTGCAACTAACAGTGGGTAAAACTGCCTTCCAGTTTATAGCCTGCTACAGACCACCCTCCCAAACCCAGGAACCCCACTTGGCCTTCCTGAGAACACTGGAAAATATGAAGGTCTCTCCAAGCACCATTATATTGGGCGACATCAACTACCCAAACATAGACTGAGAGCATTACTCTAGCTCCAACACCCTAGCTCAAAGGTTCCTAGAATTTATAAACTCAAATGCTATGGAACAACTTGTTACCACTCCCACAAGAGGGGAAAACATACTGGACCTGATCATCACCAACATGGGGACTCTTTGTTCCAGACCAGAAGTGTATCCCTCACTGGTAAGATCAGACCATAAACTAATCTCACTGGATATTCACATCCCAACCCCACCCCCTGCCCAGAAAACCACAATGAAAAACTTCTCTAAAGCAAATTTCACACTCCTCAAAACTGAGGTGGAATCCTTCAAAGCCCCCGGGTCTGTGGAAAATACGGCCCAGACTGCAAAATCCTTTATAAATGCATTCTATGAACACCTTCAGGAATGCATGGATCATGCAATCCCAAATAAAACCAAGACCCAATCCTCCAAAGGCAGACGTCCTGTCTGGTGGACCCCAGCCATAAACAAACTATACAATAGAAGGAGGAAGCTACTACATGATAGAGCAAAATCCCAAAAAGGGAAGGCATCTCTGATCAGTATTAGCAAAAAACTACGGGCACTCATAAAATCATCTAAGGCCAGCTTCGAGAGAAAAATTGCACAGGACACTAAGGATAATCACAAGGCTTTCTTTAGTTATGTTAGGAACCTGGGTGGGAATTCCCAGATATGCTCAGAACTAGTCCAAAATGACAAAAAATACACCGAACCCACAGACATTGCCAACATCCTAGCTGACAGGTTCAGCGCAAACTTCTCACCCCCCTCCGCACCAAAAGGGCAAATATCTATCCCAGCAGAGTGCTGCCCCCCTGACATCTCAGATGCTCAGGTAAGAGCCACCCTCTCCAAAGCAAAAAACACAGCATTAATGGGACCAGACGGTGTCCCGGGCTGCGTCCTACATGAACTCCAAGAAGAGCTAAACCCAAACATAAAACTACTGTTCAATCTCAGCCTTACTACAGGATATGTACCCAAAGAGTGGCGTACAGCAACAGTGGTCCCTCTCCACAAAGGTGGTGCCTCAACAGATCCTGGAAACTATCGCCCATAAGCCTGACTAGCTTGGTCTGCAAAGCTATGGAAAGGATCATCATGGACCTCATAAATAAAGATATTGGGGACCTACAGACACTGGATCCTACCCAGTTCGGCTTTGTTAAGGGCAGATCCTGCCTCTTAAATCTGGTCGATTTCTTTGAAACAGTCACCAAGGCCATTGACGAGGGGAAGGTGGTCCACACAGCCTAAGTGGACCTCGCAAAAGCCTTCGATACAATACCCCACTCGGGCATTATAGATAAGCTCACCAGCTTAAATATAAACCCCTATGTCACTAGATGGGGTGCAAACTGGCTCAAGGACAGAACCCACATGGTTAGAATTGCTGGAGCCATGTCAGACTCCAAACCAGTTACAAATGGTGTCCCACAAGGCTCAGTCCTGGGACCTCACTTGTTCGGTATATATTTCTCGGAGGTACAGGCCAACACGGAAGGACTGTGGCTGACCAAGTTCGCAGATGACTGCAAACTGGGCACCATAATCGACTCTCCAGCCGACACAAGCATACTCCAAAAGGGCCTCATAGAAACAGACAACTGGTGCCAGAGCCATGGCCTCAAGCTAAACACCAAAGTGTATAGGCATCCCCTTTGGCAAAAACAAAGTGCCCACAAATTACCACATAGGTGGTAATCCAAGTACAGAAGAAGTAATTAGGGACCTGGGGACCCAAGTTGATAGCAATCTCTCATTTGACAACCACGTGGCCAAAGTGGTTAGAACAACATTTTATATAGCCCACCTAATCATGAAGGGATTCACATCTAGATCAGGGGAGGTCATTGTGCATCTTTACTCATCCCTCATCAGGGCCATAATTGAGTACAATGCCCCTTTTGGGATGTACCTTACCAGACACCTGCAGTAACTGGAAAGACCCCAAAAGTACCTCACCAAGAGGATCAAAGGGCTCAAACAGATGCCATATGCTGCCCAGTTAAAGAAACTCCAGCTCTACTCAGTGGCATACCACCTGCTCAGAGGCGATCTGTGCCTGACGTATAAAGCCATGTCCAACCTGGAATTAATGGACATGCTGCACCTCAGAAAATCCAAATCCCATCGAACTACGCACTTGAGAGACTTGAATCTCAGCATTGAAATAAATAGGACATGCTGGAGGGACAGATTCATAACCCAGAGGCTCCCTTCACTCTGGAATAAAATCCCAGTCCAGGTTAGGCAGAGTCCCTCTTTGACTCTCTTCAAGAGGAATCTTGATGAGTGGATGGGAGTTCGTAGGTTTACCCAGAGTATCACTTCTGTTTCACTGTTAGACAGAGGCACAGTATACTAACCTCGAAAAAGGGCATAGCAAAATTAATTTAAAATGGGTGGCAAAAGCCAAACACACACTGTCTAGGCTTATAAATGCCCTAGGGCAGATAGCCTAGTATGAACCTATGAACCTATGATTACAGAGAACTCATCAGCCTGTCCCCAACTAATCCTTATTCCATATATACCTAAACTCAAGCTAAAAATCAAAAATGGGATCTCTATGAAAAACAAGACAACTTGGTCTGTGATCTAGTCCTATATATGCTGGAAGATGGCTGTCTTTTCATCACTGTAGAATGTCTAGGTCCAAGACTGAGTACAATGTAACTTTCTGTATTAACAGTTTAATAGGCTATTATTTATAACCCCTCATCTGGGAAACAATGAAGGCTTTGTAGGGAAAACTGGACCTTGGTATCATGCAATTGGCAGGCCACATTCAAGAGATATTATCAAGGGAGTAAAGATGTTCAGCAACTAAACAGCTAGTGTCCACAAAATGAAGCTGTGTCCTTAATAAAATTCTTTTATAATGCAAAGTATCCAGAACAAATATATTTCAGCTATGATTGCTTGCTTATCTCCTTGAATGATAAGAGGTATGCATTTTCCTGGATTCTAAATGGTGGAACAATATCTCCTAAAGCTTCAAACTCAGAGAACTAGTCAGAGTTTCATAATCACCCCATGCATGTCCTTTTACTGTCAAGGATAGGAAGGAATAGAGAAAGGAATGAGACCATTCCCACCTTTACTCACTTAGTGAGGTGGGCATCACTGAACACTCATGATGTATTTTTAGATGAGGAAATATCTCTTAATTGTGATATTTTGATTGGTATATATTTGTCAGCACTGTTACATATTTTATACTGGCTGCTCTTTCTGGCACTTTATGCTCTTTTCTTTCACATATTTGCTTGACAGCAGAAGGAAATATAAACCTCTCTAGTGTGCACTTTAAGTGCAATGAGCATTCCATTTTCTCTACATTTTCCTACAATGCCCTTACTCTTTCTGCATCTGTGTTATCCTACTTGAACACCTCTCTGGATTCTTTCTCCATATCATCAACTCTGGTAGTCAGTTCCTTGGATTTATTGGCCCCTGAAAATAAATATTTCTTAGGATCCGATGGATAATCAGTCCTTACAATCTGCCACTGGTATCCACCCCCAACTTTCTTCTGGTCTTTCTCTTCAGGATGATCCTTTCACATATCTCTGATATTAGCTTGTATGCCATTGTCATGGCTCCCATCTCCCCTGTTTCTTCTGGTCTGAAATGAGAAGAACTTTAGCCCTTCTACTCTTTATTCATACTTTTCCTTCCATTATACAGGCCTTTCTAGTAGCTTCTTGCAGCCTGATGTATCTTTCATTATGTAGCCTCCAGAGCTGTGTACAGTACTCAGTGTGTGGACTGAGCAGAGCCACATACAGCAGAAGCATCATCGCTGTTTCAGGAGTCTTCTCCCAAGGATGCACTCCATTGTCCTGTTTGCAACCCTCACTGTCCTTTCCTTCTGTTCCTAGATTCTGTTTCTGGATCAGTTTTCTTTTCATTTCCATTCCCCAGCTAATGTTTCTCATCAGGGACTTTGTCATCCAACTGTAGTACTTTGTATTTCTTTGCAATGTTGTTCAACTGTCACATTTCTGGCCACTAGGTCAGACTTTATGAATCTTCCCTAGAGTCATTCTTCGACTGCTCACTGATACACTTTTCTGTCATCAGCAGAGATACAGATCCTATTCAGTTTTCTCTCAGATTATGACTGTGATAAATGCACTAGGGAGTACTGGACCCAGTCCAGTACAGACTGCTAAGGTACTCCACTGGTTATGTTCCAATTCCAAACATCTTCACTCTGTATACTACCATTTACCCATACAGCACTTGAGTTACTTATTCTTCCTTCTAGCCCTTCCCATCTATGAATTCTGTATAGGGAGGAATTAAAGGCCTTATTTAAGTCCAAGAAGGCAATGTTTGCTCATACCTCCCTGTTTAGTTCATCTGTAAGTCAGCCATAAAAAATCAGGTTTGATTAACATGTCCTTCTTGTCATGAACCAATGATGGTTGCTGTCCTGGAGATTGGTGTTCTCTAGAAATGCTCCTAGCCTCAGGACTCTTTCCATGACTTTTCCTGCCAATGGTATTCAGCCTAGCAGGCCTTAATTTCCCTGAATTTTTCCTGCTTCCTCCACTTCAGTAGTTGCCAGTAATTTAGTGAAGATCTTCATCATGGGATTTGCTAGCATGGAGTAAGATTTCTTAAGAATCTGGAAGACAGCCAACCTGGTTCTTGTAATTTATCCTCCATAAGGAAATCAATTCCTTCTCTTTCCAGACTTCTGTCCGGTGCTCTTCTCAGTGTATTCCTTTTGACCTGGTACCCTCTCCTTGCTTTCCTTTGTGAAACCTCAGCAAAGTATCAGTTAATCACCTTTATTTTTTTTCCCAGTCTTCTGTGATTCTCATCTTTGCCTAACACTGCCACATCAGCCACTCCCTATCCTTTTCTTCTATGTAGCTAATAGAAGCTATTGTTTCCCTTTCTTGCTTTATTCTGCCATCTCCCTTTCAATTTTTAAATTTCTAGCAGTCTCAACATTTGCTGTCCTTCTGTTCTGATAGTCTTGTTCTACTGTGCTTTCTCCAGCCACTCAACCCTCTTTTCCACCTCCGGCAGGCTCTATATTCTGTTCTAATTTCCAGCCTTACATTCCTTTGTATACACATCAGTCATATCCTATTTTCACCACTTTGCCTCTTCCTTCTACCCTTGCCCAAATCCTGAGTATTCCATATTCAGCTTGTTTACTCTCTCTCTTTCCTCCCATTTTTCTAACTCCTCCTTAGCCCTCTTCTCCAGCAGAACATAACCCACCCTCCTAAAATTCACCACTGAATTCATTCTTATCCTCCATTCCCACTTTTCTAAAACAGACAGTGGCATGATCCATGTTGGCTAAAAGTGCCTTAATCTGAACAGTTGTGGCTTACTCTGTAATGGTTAGGACCACACTCAGAATTATTTCCTTCTGGTACAATCCTGTGACCACTGGCTGAACCACCTCATTGTCAGGGACTGAAATTAACTCCCACTTTCCCTTTCTGCTCCTGGATGATTCATGTCCCCCAGGAGTATTAACCCCCCCCCCTATATTGTTCCATCCATCTCTTATCTTCATTCCTTGATATGTCTGGGAGATGATATACCATATTAATCTATCAGCTTCCCCTGTTCATTTATATTCACTGTCAATGCACTTAACACAGATTCTGACTTTACCTGTTCCCTCCCCAATTCCTGATTTGTTATTCCTCTTTCTCTCTGACTTCACACATAATGCCTTTCTTTATGTAGGGTGCTCCTCAATGCTCCATCTTTCCCTTCTGTGTCATTCCTGACTAATTTATAAAATGGTTCTCCCAGGTCTTCCCTACTGTGGTCACAGTATAACATTTCTTGGATACCAGGAATATCCCTCCCTTTCCTCTTGTATCACTGAGTGTAGATCTCTATCTGTCTCTTCAGTCTCAAAGCACTGTGTACAGTATCACTTTTAATCATCACCCTTGTTTATTTGTTATGCTTGGCTTTTTGGTTTACCATGTGTGTGTGCTACCTAAATACCTACACCAGATTCTTTTTGTGTGATGATCCCTCCTCCATCCTTCTTATTTTAAAGGTGCAGTAATTTTAATGTAAGTTTCCGCCACAGCACTAAGCACCATTCTCTCTCTTCTGCGTTAAGGAGGAGCTTGAGACTTTTGTAGAGCTGGTTTGTTTGACAGGACTTCCCTAATTTTTTTACCAGTCTTAAACCTCACTGCTACAACAGGTTATTTTATCACCCAATCCTTTCTTTCCTTAGTGTGCTAGGTGGTGACTTATGAAAATACCACCTCCAATCTTTTGTCCTGGCATCTCTCTGCTACCGCCTCGCATACCTGTAAACAGTATAGATTTTCACCTCATATTTTGGTCTGTTTTTCACAAAATTGTGGTTTTCTAGCAAATAATTGGCAGATTATTGAAGAATGAAGTCAGAAAATAATGACAGGCATTTGAGTTTCCGACTATGTACCCTTCAAAAAATTTATGCTAATGCAAAACCTGTTATACTATCAACTTTCTAAGTTTGTAAAGGCAGTATTTAAAAAAAAATGTCCATATTATTCATCCTTTATCCTCCAATATTTATGGCTTTGTCTGGATTTCTTGCTTTAAGATGTTGAGAAGTATGCCTCCCAGGCCCAGCTTACTACCACCTTAGTTGTTACCCTCCACCCTGATCATCATTTTGGTGACCTTCTCTCATGTTACCGAGTCTAAGCCATGAGACCAGTTTTAATGCAATCTCATCTGTTCTTTCTCTCCTAATTAGACTCTAATATCCACTGTCACTGCACTTTCAATCATATTTTTTCCCGTCCCCAGACTCTCTCTCATCTCTACAACTTACTGTCCTCAAGGCACTGGCTCCTGTTTATGTAAACCTTCAAATCCTTTATCATCAGCCCTCCTCACCACCTGCAGTGGCTGCCCACCTCTCTGTGCTGTAGTTAATCTACTCCACAGCCTTCTTCTGCTCTCTCTGTAATACCTTTCTACTTTTCTGTCTACTTTTTCTCTGAATCTCTCATCTGGCTGAGTGTCCTTTCTCTCTCCATTTTAAGTATGCTTTATTTGAAGTGTTGCCTTCTGCATAGCCAACTGTGGCTCCCTCACCCCTTTATCACTTTGTACTTTGCATCTACCCTTTCAGCCTGGTCTCCCACTCCTCATTCTGCATGTTGTGGTTGCATCTCTCAGTTTCTCCCTTCACCTTACTCTGTGCCACTCCACTTACCTGTTCTCTTCTAAGAAGAATGGTCATTCCCTCTTGTCCTCTACCTTTCATCCCCATTATCATTCCTGACTCATTCTGTCTACTGACTCTCTTCCAATCCCTCTCCTCTCTCTCCTTTTCTTTCTTGGCTAGCAAGTCTACTACCATCTCTAACTTTCACATTCTACCATATATTTCTGGACTTTTCCTGCCACATTCTGTGACAACCTCCTAGCTCCTTGCACCAAAAATAACTGATTCACATGCTGAACAGTACACAGATCACTCTCTCTCCCATTCTTCTCTTCCAGCATCTCCTAGTCCCTTTCACGTCCCATTCTTAGAGCCATCATTCTTCCCATTATTTATGCTTTTTAACCTATCTAGCGTTCTGCCTCAGGATTTATCCTTGACACATTAATTAAATGTGAAACAAGTAACAAACTAAAGGTTAATTAATATTTCAAAATAGAAAATTAGCCATTAGTTCACCTTAAATTTGCTTACTTGTGAACAGAGGATTAGCTAACCCACTATCGCTTCCTGATTATACAATTTAACTGTTTTTCAGATGCATTCGATTCATACCTAGTTCTTCTCAGATAACAAAAAGACCAAGCTTGCAAAGCCACGTCATTCAGAAGCAATCTTGTTGCCATGTTTTTCTTCCTAGCATATCCAATGAACTAAAGCTTTAGGCCTGTGATTCTTTTAGTGAGGCATTTCTGCGGCCTTTCCAGTTGTTGCAGATGTCTTGAGAGGTACATAGCAAATGGGGCATTGTATTCTATAATGGGTCTAATGAGGGATGAGTACAGTGGGACAATGATCTCCTTTTTTCTGGATGAAAAGCCCTTAGTGATAAGGTGTGCCACACAGAAGGATGTCCTGACTGTTGTGCGATGTGGTTATTGAAGGTGAGACCACTGCCCACCTGTGTCCCTAAGTCTCTTATCACACTTTTGGTGTTTAGTGTACTGCCACCTATGTGATAATTCAAGGGTACATGTTTTTTCCCAAAGGGGATAACTATACATTTCTTGGCATTGAGCCTATGGCTCTGGCACCAAGCATCTGTTTCTGTAAGGCCCTTTTGTAGAGATTCCACATAATTTGGGGATTCAATAATGGCTCCCGGTTTGCAGTCATCTGTGAACTTTGTTAGCCAGAGTCCCTTAGTGCTGGCCTGTACTTCAGAGAAGTAGATGCCAAACAAAGGCAGTCTCAGGACTGAACCCTGAAGTACTCCACTTGTCACTTGTCTGGAGCTGGATTTGGATTCGGCTACTTTTACAGTGTGAGCTTTGTCAGTAAGCCAGTTGGTAACCCATTGAGTGACATAGGGATTAATGCCCAGCTTAGTAAGTCTATCTATGATTCCAAAGTGAGGGATGGTGTCAAAGGCCTTGGCGAGGTCCAGATAGGCTGTGTGGACCACCATACCCTCGTCCAGAGCTCTGGAGACTGATTCAAAGAAGCCAATCAGGTTCAGGAGACAAGATCGGCCCTTCACGAACCAAAACTGGGTGGGGTCCAGTGTTTGAAGGTTGCCAATGTCTTTGTTTATAAGTTCCATGGCCTTGCAGATCAGGCTCACAGACTGATGGGGCGGTAGTTCCTGGGATCCAAGGTAGATCCCCCCTTGTGGAGTGGGATAACTGTAGCTGTGCACTACTCAGTGGGCACAAAGCCTGAGGTGAGGCTATGATTAAACATGACACTTAGGGGAGGTGCCAGTTCATTTTGTAGTTCATGTAATACACAGCCCGGGATGTCATCTGGTCCCATGGATGCTGTATACTTAGTTTTGGAGAGTGCATTTTTTACCTGTGTGGCCATTATTACTGGAATTTGGCAGTCTTCCGGTATTGTGATGGGCAATTTAGGGGGTAAGAGGGGGGTGAAGTTGGCACTGAATTGGTCAGGATATTGGCGATATCCTTGGGATCAGTATATTTAATGCCATTCTCTTATAGCTCAGAGCAGATCTGAGCATTGCCATTTGGATTCTTGACATAGTTATAGAATGCCTTGTGGTTGTCTTTGGAATCTTTGGCAATTTTATTTTCATAACTAGCTTTGGAGGATTTTATGAGGGATCTCAGCTTCTTACTGAGACTGGTAAGAGAGTTTTTTTCATCTTGGGATTTTCCTCTTTTCTGCAACAGTTTCTTCCTTTTGTCATAAAGTTTGTTTATGGCAGGGGACCACCAGATTGACTTCCTTTTTTTGGAGGAGAGCATCTTGGTTCTATTTGGGATGGCACGATTCATGCTTGAGTGGATGTGTTCATACAGTGCCTTAGTATATGATTCAGCAGTCGAACTTTCAGTTCCTGTGTGCATAGGTGTCATGAAGTTTGTCACTTCTGACTTGAGTAGCATGAAGTTGGCTTTGGAGAAGTTTTTTATGGAGGATTCCTTACTGGGGAGGTCGAGGTGGGATGTGAATGTTAAGGGTGATTAGCTTATGGTCAGACCTGATTAATGAGGGGGTGACCATAGGTGTGGAGCATTGATTTCCAATGTTGGTAATGACCAGTTCTAGGATACTGGAGCCTCTGGTGAGACTATGGATTAGTTGATCCAGGGTGTTGGAATTTATGAATTCCAAGAACCATTGGGCAAAGGTGTTGGTACATGAGTAGTTTTTCCAGTTAATGGCAGGGGTAGTTGAAATCATCCAGTATTAGGGTGTTTGGCTGTATCTTAATATTTTCTAGTATGTTTAGAAAGGTGTAATGAGAATCTTGGGGCATGGTGGGGGATCTGTAGCAAGCTATAGTTTGGATTGCAGTCTTACCTAGTGTTAGTTGCACTTGGAGAATTTCAGACAAATTGTGTTGGACAACTAGCCTGGTGGTGTGAATATCCTTGGTTAATAAGGACACTCCTCCACCTTTAGTGTTTTGGTCCTGGTTTGGTGGCCGAAAAGTGTTGTAAGAGTTGTAGCCTGGTATTGCAGGAGTGCTCTCTGGAGCCTTGAACCAGGTCTCAGTTGCTACACAGATATCGATGTTCTCCATTTTTAGGAGTGCCTCGAGAGAGTGCATTTTGTGGTTTAGACTTCTAGCATTGAGTAGCACTACCTTCAGAATTTGCATGCTTGTACCTGTTACAGTGGTGGTTTTGTCCTTTGAACTTTGCCTAAAAAAGGCGCTATAAGGGTAGCAAGAGCCTTATCCAGTAACCTGAATCCCAGGGGCGACAGGTGCAGACCATCTGTGGCAAAGCATCGTGGTCTGTCGATCATGTCATCCTAGGCAGACAGATACCGGATCCCCTTTGAATGACAACAGAAGCTCAGATCAGATCAAATCAGGTAAACACATTTATTTATTGGCATTTGTATACCAGGAAAGCCTGACTGAGCAGTGCCCTTTTTCAGCGGAGGTCCAGGGAGAAAAGTTCAATTAAACTGACAGCATTTGTATTGTTTCATCATGTAGAGTCAATTTTTATTCATGAGAAAATGTTATATTATTCAGATACCCTTGACATAAGTTACATCATTTACAGACAGGTTCATTTAAAAATAACAGTAATATGGGTTGTATATGAGTAAATGTTTTTAAAGTTAGAGTAGCTCAAAGAAAGGAAGGAGGGGAAAAGGCTTAAGGAAGACAAAGAAGATGAGATAACAGAGGAGGATATAGTTGTGATACAAGTGCATTAAGTTTTGTGCAGCAGAGTTATGGCATGAATTCATATATCTGGATTAGTACCAGTTTAACCAGGGGTTGTGTAATTGCAGAGCCATTTATTTTTCTTCAGATGGCATTTAAAGTCTTTCGGGTTGTAGACAGTCCTTAAATGGGGGGGAATGGTATTCCAGCTATTAGCAATGCTGTGTGAATACACATAGTATCCTGCATTGTTGTTAGATTTCAGTATGGAGAATAATGATTTGTCAATGGAGAGTAACAGTCTCCTAGTAGTACAAGGTTGAATGATGGAGTGAATAGATGGGAATTTTTCAGGATTGTACAGTAGTTTGAATATTACAATTAATTGTGAGAACAACAGAGAATTTAGTTCAAGCCAGTTTAGTTGTTTTAGAGACAGGCAGTGATGTGATGTATTTTATTGGTGGTTGAGAATTTGGCTTCTTTATTGTGGCATTATTCTAGTTTGGCAAACAGAGAGGAGCTGATTAGGATAGGACAGACATACAATAGAGTGGGGAGAAGAAACTATGTTTTGTCTAGCAGAGTCAGTAAGGTAGTGTTTTACTATATAGAGACAGCCTAGATTTTGGTGTATCTTTCTTATGGCTTGCTGAAAGTGGAGATCAAATTTGAGGTGGTTGTCTATAATCGTACCTAGTAGTTTGCTGTAGGATACCAGTTCTGTGTTGGTCTTATTGGATGAGAGCACATTAAAGGTGTTTTAGGGAGGAGAGAGAGCTGGAAGTGAACAGTAGTAGTTTAATTTTATTTGGATGTAGGAGAAGCTGTTGGTTGCTGAACCAAGGTTCTGTGGAGGAGAAGGATTTTTGGGTGAGTGTTTGGAGCATGGGTAGCATCCAAACAACACATATGATAGAAGATTCACTGGCATATTGTACTATGATGGCCTCTTTGGCTGTTGTCTTTAGGTTGTTGATAAATAAGTTAAAAAGCAGTGGTCCTAGGATGGAGCCTTGTAGGATTCTGCCAAATATAAGAAGGAAAGAGGAGAAATCATCTTTCCGGTTTAATGCTTGGGAGTTGTTAGTGAGGTAACTAAGAAATTAGTTAGTTGAGGAGGGTTTGTAGCCCATAGGAAGAGAGTTTAGTTAGAAGAATTTGATGACTGATTGTGTCAAATGCCTTGGATAGATCCAGAAATAGGGCTGAGGTTAGAAGACACAAATTTCTATTGTGATTTATTATATCTTAACCTTAAAAGGGCAGTGGTTATACTATGATTGGGTCTGGAGCAATGCTGTGTCAGAGAGAGGAGGTTATCAGAAATAATATTTGTAGTAAATTGAGAGTTAATACACCTTTCCAAGATTTTGGATAAGGATAAGAGAATGGTGATTTGTATATAGTTTGTGAGCTTAGTTGATGAGCCACCTTTATGAAGGGGTATTATATAGTTTTTTTTTTCATAAAGTGGGGACATTTTTCTTGGATATAGCATTTTATTATAAGATAAGCAAGTCTATCTTTGGTGAGTTGGAGGTATTCATATGAAAGCTGGTCAGAGGCAGTGGTTGTTGTCTTAAGGGTGCATAGTTATTTTTTAATTGCAGATGTTGGCACTGGAGTGAGTATGCATATCTGTTATGGCTTCAGTGTTTGGAGTGGGATGGTTGGATTTGTAGTAGTTTTGTTTTGCAAGAGGGAGGTTACTGTATTTATAAGATGCGAGTGAACCTGTGAAGCAATGTTTTGGGAATTATTGTTTAGGGATGGGCTGTGCTGGGCTGATTTGCCAGGACTGAGTAATGTATTTATTTCCAGACTTTTTTTGAATTGTAGAACAATGAATTCTGGGTGTTGCTATAATAAGTTTTTTGCCCTGTTTAATGCATTGTTAGCTATGGTTCCTTAACTCCCTACATTGTTGCAGGGATGTTTCAAATTTGGTTTGTAGCCATGGTTTCCAAGTTGTATTCCCACCTTCAGATAAATTATTACAGACAGCAATCAGTTTATAGCCGATATACAGCAATTAACAAACAGACATGAAATAGAACAGGTTTTCTTTCATGTACTGAATACAGGTACACTCTAGGGAGACAAAGTAACTGGCATATATGGTGTAATCCACAGGTCAAAAGAAAGGACAGTGGCCAACCTAGTAAGGGGTCCTTGGAGTACAAGGACTACTCCTGTAGGATTAATGTCACAACCCCCTTCCAGCACAGGTGAGGCATGTATTTGATTAAAGTTAATACACAGCAAGGCTGTTCATGTTAAACTTGCTTACATGGCACATTTGAAAAATCTACCAATGTATATCACTGTAGAGAGATCATTTGTGTAAAAAGCCACAACATTCAACTCAAAACTATCTGTAAACAGACTCTCTAAGCTAAAGAAAACAATCAATTCTTATTATATACTTGTATCAGCAGCTGAACAAAAATCAAAAATAGTCCTGAGATAAAATGGCTTAAATCTCTTTTTAGCTGTTATATAATATACCAAATTAATGTCAGGGATAAAGTTTGCAGATTGCAGACTTAATTCACTTCTCTGATAGATTACTATATGAGATACAAGTCCATGAAATGTCAACCCACAGCTGTAATTAGTTATATATTGAATTAATTGTCTGAACTACAGATTTACAAGTTACTGGGAAGTAAGTAATTCAAAAATCAGTAAACTTCACTTAATAAAAACAAATAAAAAATATTATCAGTAAATAGACTGACTTTATTCAGCTGAAGTTGCAGGTCAGTCCAATATTTTTTCCCTTTCTGTTCTTGTCTGCTTTGCTGTTCTACTCCTATTATATTTCAGCAAACGTTGTTGCAAGGACAGCTTGTACAAAAGTAACATTGTTGGATTCTCACATAGTGGCATAAAATTAGCTGCTTTTCTTAAGAGAATAAATCTGCAATATTAACATATCTACCCATTGTCTGTCTAGTAATACTGTTACTGTCACTCAACTCTATATGCTTATTGTACTTTTTAAATGTCAACTGTTATACAGAAGAACTGGAATATTTTACTGAGTGATCATAGAAATCATAGGAAAATTCATGACAAATGAGTCTTGAGACCATTATGCCTTGTCTTGCCAATATAAAACCTTAGTCTATATCTTTCCTATCAAGGAGGGATAAGCCATTCAAGCCTGGGGTGAATTTATCCAGGTCCTGTGTGAAAGAAGATAATATATCCCACTGCTTTGTCTGCAGGGGAAGTTTATTCCAGAGGTTGAAACACTGGATAATGGAACGACTCTATATAATTGAACATTTGTAATTTCAAACATGTTTAACGCTGCAGAAATGATCAAAACTCACTTGATCGCTTCTTTCGGTATTAAGTTCAAGCAAGATTGTGCACAGTGGGGGTCAGAGAAATTGCTCTTTCCCCACTGTAGAGTGATATAATTAGCAGCACCCCCCCATGCAAAAAACATAAGTGTTTTGTTTTTTTCACTGTTTTGGCTTTAACTCTTTTAGAATGTATCATTAGCTATATGACATTTATGTACTTTGATGTTTATCCCTGGATAATGAACTTTCTCTCCACCATAGTATGTCATCTTATGCATCTGCTGAAGAGGATTCATATCCCTGGTTCTGGTACTCATGAGGCTGTTTGACTTGTATAGATACCAGAGATCCAAGACCACTGGGTCCCTAATGGTATGGAAGGCAATCTCCTCTGATGAGTTAGTATGACACTGAGTGCATAGACAGTGCTCCTAGCCTTCTCTAGTATCTTAGGTTTTTTAAGCCAATGATATTTTAATTCGGAAGCTGTTAGGGTCTTTCTTATTGTTTAATACATTAAGTGAAGTACATTACAAAGGGGGTGCTGCATTCAATAATTGACAATCAATGCTAAGTAAAAAGGGGCCAATGACCTCTTTAGATATGGATAGTATTCCACTGGCAATCAACTGTGCCAAGTATACTCATTTCTGACCACTGTCATTACATGGCGATCAATGGAGAGAGGATTATCAACAGGTAAGTCCCTAACAATGTTCTCATTTTGAACAGGGTATTATCTGTGCTGTATGCTGGGAAGAGGGGTTGTCTACCAAATGTGACAATGTTACAATTTTTTATCATTTAGTTTAAGCAAATGTTCAGTACATCAGGCATTTCTAAGTTCTTGCTAAAGAGCTTGGGCATCATAGTGGGATTTGCCAATGACTCTCAGTTTTCAGTCCCCCTCCGATTTATTTAAGTAGAGATCTGTTCTTTTTCCTTTTTTTAATCTGGCAATTGGAAAAGTAAATACCAAGCAAAAGTGGCCCCATCACTGAGCCCCACTGGTTACCTTGATACTCTCTGTTATTGTATCTGTCACCCATACCATAAGGGATCTGTTTTTTTAACCAGTTTTCTGTCAGTCTTACCACACAGTGATTTAATTATAATGTGTTAAGTTTACTAGTTGTACTAACATGGGGGATAGAGTCAAATGGCTTGGCTAGGGTATGCCATGTGGATAGCACGACTGCAGTCAACAGCTTATGTTCCCCTTTCAAAGATGTTGTTCACTAGACTAATTAGATAGGATCTTCCTTTTAGAAAGTCAAACTACTGTGCATCTAGACAATGAGATTTTTTTAATGTCAAGGTTTATCAGATTAGTTATATGGTCCATGCACTTGCATATGAAACTTATCAGGCTGATGGGCCTATTATTTTCCATTGTCCCTAGTGCAATAGGTAGCATACTTGCCTTTGGTACAGCAAGCTGTGGGTTCTATTCCCATACCAGGAAGACTGATTGCGGACACTGCAGTCACACCTATCAACCTGAAATTATCAAAATTCTGGACAAAGGCCCATGTAAAGTAGGTACAACTGGCCAAAAATCTGTACTCTGCTCAACATAAAATTTGCATGCATAATTATGTAACCCCATCCACTCCAGTGGTATTGTGGGATACCAACTTTTAAATGCAAACTGAAGAACAGACAAAATATTAAACACCAAATATAACCAGAACAATATTGTTTTATTTATATTAACATTATCAGATGCAGTTCATGCTTCTAAATATGCACTATTCATACCCCATCTCACTCATAGTTTTAATTTGTTTATAATCCAGTGCCAGCACAACACTAGATTCATGCGAGTCACCAATAAAAAATTAAGCACTAAGCGATTAATACAGGAATAAAAACAACTGCAAATAAATAAAAGTTTAAAAGCAGCTGATTAGTGTGTTAGTATGAGTCGATGGAATTGGAAAGCAGTTGATCTACTTCCAAAATGTTATTGCCTTTCAGGTCAGCAGTCAAAATAACATCTACAATTACTAGCGCATTACAGAAGGTCCACCACAAAGCAAGTAGAGACTGACTGAAAAAACACATACTGCCACTAACTGGAAAATGCTGTTCTATAATTCTAAAGTATAAGTCTGTAGTGAAGTCAAAATCTCCACTTCGCCATTTGTATATTCATGCCTCCTTTACTCTGTAGTGCATCTCCAATAAACAGCACAAACCTTACTCACACATGCAACACATCTCTATGAAACTTGAGCATACCTACAAAAATTTCAGGCACACTGCATGAGCATTTATGCCCTTCTAGCCTGCCAATATGTAGGAACAGTTATTCCCATGATAAATGCCCAGACTGTTCTTAAAAATATCTAAACTAATGCTTGCTTTAATGTAATTTGATGGTCTATTCCATGCATCAGCTATTTTCTCAGAAAACTAATTAGTACACTTTTCAATCTTATAGAATGTTCTACACATTCCCAGAGGTAGTTGTCTCTAAATGCCCTGTATACCAGAATACAATCCCCCCTTAAATGTCTGTATGCATAATCAAACCATAATCATCCCCTGGACTGCAAGCCTCATAACTACCTAAAAAAATCCATGCGGACTGAATCACTAAATGACAGATTTGAGTTTCATACTTTATATATTTTAGGAAATGCTTGCCAATGCCAATACAAAACATGTTATTCTAGTAACTTTCTAAGTTTATAAGAGCAATATTTAACAATTATCCCTGATTCTGGGCTTTTGTCGCCCCATTGTTTTTGATTTTATTCAGATTTCTAACACTAAATAGTGCTGTATGGGCAGAGAAAAACAATTTATATCAAATATATGTAACAAACCACGTCCAAAAAATACAGCACACTAAAGCATAGGCAATTTACATCCACACAGCTCTCTAATGCATACACAAACCAGTTTCTTAGTGTCAGCAGAGCAAATGCAAAGACAATTCACTGAAAAAGAATTTAAATCACGTGACAAATTTCCATAAGCAAATCATTGAAGCAGACATATCCTAAAGTATTTTTTTTTACCTTTCTTGTTTAAAAACTGGAACTATTACTTATTAAATGTCATACTAACTGAACTGATAGTTACCTTATCAGGCACCTGGTGCAGTTAGATCTCCTACCAGGAGCTCCTCTCAACTGCAAGCTGAGGATAAAAAAGGTTCCTACATCTCAATATCATATCTCACAGTAGTTATGTGTAAAGGAAGTTTGGTATCATTATGGGGGGGGGGGTGCTCTATCCTTTGTCCTGCCTAGTGCCCCATTTGACCAATCTCTGTCTCTGCTCCTATCCTACCCTTCTTACCTTTTCACCATTCCTGCTTCACTGTATCTACCTCCTCTCCAGTATAATCTGCCTTCTTGACTCAATAGTTGATCTCCCTAAAGCACTTAACTACTACACAAACCAAATAATCACCATCCCTTAACCATATCACGTCTACAATGAGTAAGTTCCAGAATAATTCTTCTGTGCAACACAAACACTTTACTATGCAAGCTCTTTAATCTCTCTCCAGAGGTCTGAAACATGAGCCTCATTTCCAAATCATAGCTAGCCATCTATATACTATATCCCATAGAGTTGTAAATTAGCTTATTTATTTCTTTCCATTACTTCCTCCACCATACCTCCTTTATGTAACCTCCTATCCTCCAACTTTTTCCTTAATGAATTATAGCCTTCTGAATATTCCAACCACTGTGCAATGTTTGCTGCTTTTGCACATTTTCTAAAATCTTACATTTTAAATCAACTATGATTGCTTATTAATTTATAACTTTCCTTTAGCAGTTCACAGGTTCATACTAAAGGTATTATAGCTTGGGTAACTGGTTGCTAAGAGAATTAAATGCCAGAGTACAGGAAGCAATACATAATAATCCTCTGCAGCAGTCTATGTAGTCTGAAACACAAATGGCTGTCATTTAATAAATTTGATCCTTACTGATTTGCCACAGCAATCCAGAAAACCACTAATTTTATGAGGAAAAACAGATCCAAAATATGAGGCAAAAATCTCACACACACACACACACACACACACACACACACACACACACATGCAGTACTACTTTTAAAAATAAAAGAACAAACTTCAGAAGTGTGCAGGCTGCAGCAGATTGCAGAATCATTCATTTCTAATTTCCTTGCTGCACTTTCTGTTATAAATATGCTGGCCTAATGTGTGCTGCACTCCTGAGTGTGTAGTCCTTTTGATGAGATGTCAAACAAAGGTCCCATGTGCTTGAGTTGGTGCTAGCTCAGGTGGATGTAAAAGATCCCACAACACATATCAAAAAGAGAAGAGGTTCTTTATTTAACACAACATAACCATTAATTACACATTTACATATTTACAAAATGTACATATTAAATGGCACACACACTTTCTATTTTTTAGTATTTATCATTTTTCTTAAAACATCCGTATTGTCATTTTTCTGTAATTGACCCCCACTCCTTCCACAACCATAATCTAATTTTTGCAATATATCTGACAAAAATCCATATCCTATTAAACAAAATTTCATTCAGTCTTTTATTCCAAATAAACCAATAAAAACGAGCATTGCAAGTGCTGTAAAAATGGCAACTAATCAAGTAGAATGTAGCACTCGACCAACAGATTCCTTGGACAGCATAAAAATAATATAAAAGGTGAACTGTTTAATGGCAAAAAAATGAATAAAAATGGTACAGAACCATCAACAAATCCTGAATTAAGTGCTTTCATCCTGCTCTGGACTTCTTCAGAACTAAAATCATTTTGTTGTAGTTTGCTTATATAGTTAAACAACATACTTATTAGCCACTAAATACCTCCAATTATACAATTCAAATAATTCAACCTCATATTTTAAAGTGACACTACAAGCTTAAAAACTCTAACAAGGTTCCAATAATAAACCTTTTGAATAATCAACATTTTAAACAAAACTGGTCACATATAAAACTAATAAGAATAAATAATATGCAATATATAATGTTAAACAGTTAAACATATTTATCAGATTTCAATTTTAAAATAGGTTGTAAATTAATAACGTCATTGATGCCTGGTAGAAAATTGGTGGCTAGTCTAATCTACCACATAGTTTCTTTTATTTCCAAGAACATTTTCACATTACCACCACTTTGATTAATGTTAACCTTAAAAATGTAATTTCTGTTTTTGTTTTGTTATCGAAAGTTAAACTGTCAACCTGTAAAATAAACTGGCACTGATTACAAGTCTCACACTTGTAGGGAATTGTTTAACTAAAGGATATGGTTTATTTGGCTAAATGTGATCAGTGCTCTGCCTTCCATATAGAGAACACAGAGAGTGCTCAGAAACAGACTTTATGAGCATATATATGAAATTAACAGCAAGGATAATAATGCGCTTTACAAACATTTCTCTGTTAGTAAAACTTGTCTTGGTTTTAAATTTGCCATATTAGCAAAGGTTTACATTAAATGTGATAAATATGTTTAAGTGTAGGATACCAAGACTGAATGAAGTTATCTCATTAACATGCATTTTAAAATTAAAAAGCTTGGACAGATGACTTAGTCAACTGACTGTCCAGTCCTGGATAGAGAAAAAATGGAGGTCTTGTGCATAATATAACTTTATTAACCTTTATTTCACTTTTTAATGTTTGAAAGTGATTAGCCAAATGGACTTTTCCTTTTTTTTGTTTTTAATAAGCCACAAATTCTTTTGTAGTAAACCAATGGAACACAACAACAATATTATTGTAAATATTATGTGTAGGTGTTCAGAGGTAGTGTTAAACAAATTTTAAGTAAATTTTAACTAATAATTAATAATGTATTTGTTTAAAACTCTTATGGAGAATGTTTTGGTTGGTGGGTTGCCTACTTAAATTGTAGCTTTTTAATTCGGATGTTTTAAATGTTATTAAGCTATTGATTTTTAATGGTATTTATGTAGATGTGACCTCACTGGTTAATTAGTTAATAGGAAGGTTAAGGGTGATTATTTAATGTTGGTAATTTTTTGCTTTTTTTGTCTGAAGAAGCCTGGCTATGTTGTTGTGTCTTGCGGCTTTTCCCGGTTAGGGGTCACCACAGCGGAACTCCGGTCCGCTAATGATTGGCAGTAGATTTGTACATGCCGAGTTGCTGGCCCTGATGCACAACGTTCAATGAAGGTAAGCCCATTCACGTATGTCTCCACATGCAAGATGCTCTGAGAATCGAACAGGGCAAAACGTCTTACTATGAGGAGACAACGCTACTGCAGCACCACCACCACAGTGTAGCCAGACGGAAAGTGCTTTATAGTACAGTTTGGTGTATTTACTTGTGTTTTCATATTAAAGTGTTCATTGGCTCTGTCTCTAGCAGTGTCTTTTCCTTATTTCTATTATTGTTTTTTCTCATTGATTTCTACTTGCATCTTTATTCTCAAATTTAATACCAAACACAGAAATTTCATTCATTGTAAGATATATGCCTCCAATCTTTACTACATCACCTAAACCTTTACTTTCTCTATTTAAGGCCATCTCTATCGTCTATAAACATTCATTTGTGAAAATTAGTTTTTTTACCCAAATTTTGATTTTTGCAATTATTATAATGTCATCTGTATATGTTAACATAACTGGAATTCTTAACCCTTCAGGTATTATATACCCTGCCTCCTTCATTTTGTAATTTATTTCACATACTATCACATTAATTAATGCAATGAGTTTACAACTCATTGGACATCCATGTCTTGCATTACTCTTCATATGTACCTCTTGGCTTATCCAGTGATTTACAAGTGTGTTTACTTTATTATTGCTCTATACTGACATGCATAATTTCCTAACTTTCTCACTTATATTATATTATTTCATTATTACCCATAAGAGCTCATGTCCAATTGTATCAAATAACTTATTAAGATCTCCTATCATGATTTTCACCATTTCTTTTCTGTTCATATCATCCACAATTTTTCCAACTATCATTAATAATTCTTGACAACCCTTTATAATATATATGTTATCTTCCATATTTTCTATTTTATTTTCAAATCTTTTCTGTTCGTAATATCATCCACAGGTTCTCTAATCACTAATAATTCTTGACAACCCTTCCCTTTTATAGTATATATGCTGTCTTCCATATTTTCCATTTTATTTTCAAATCACTTTTGTATTAGTTTCATAAAGATCTTATAATCATTATTATTCAATACTATCGGTCTCCATTTTTTTAAATTCTCTTCCATCTTCCTTCTTCCATGTGAATTTAAGTATTCCACTACATTTACTCACCATAACATTCCATCTGTGATGTCCATTTTCATTCTTCCTCAACTATTGGGTTTGGATTCAATCTTCGGATCTGACTCGGCCATTACTATAGCTCGTGGCAACCATAAAGATCTTCAGCTTCTCCCTTACATATAATGCTCCAACCCCTAACATACCTTAGATTGTAAACCAAAAAACCAAAAAACAGGACTTGCAAGAGTGCCCAAATGAAGGTCAAAAATCAAACTTCTTTGATGAACACAAGCACTTTAATTCCTTAACGCTGCAACACAAAAGAATACGTTTTCGACATAGAATCCAAGTCTTCATCAGAGATGAACAAATCACAGTAGACCTTACATCAATTTATACCATCCAACCTGTGCAAAATACAATGATAATTAATCATTAACATACCTTAATTGAACAAATAATTTAAAGGTAAAACAGTATAATAAAAGTTTCCCTTTTAAAAAAACTTTATTTGGGCACTCTTGCAAGTCCTGTTTTTTGGTTTTGGTCTTCTTTCGACTTGCATACATCTTTTGTATACCTTAGATTGTGTTTGCTACATTGGAGTAAGTAAGAAATACTACTATAAATTTCTGGTTATAGAAAGTCATTATCTGGAGCTCAACAGAAGGACCAGAAGTGGCGTTATAAAGTCTCGTTCTTCCAGAAATCATTTATTAAATAGATGGGGGTTGGTGGGAGGGGAGTTGAGGAAGAATGAAAATGGACAACACTGATGGAACATTATGGGTAGTACATAACTTCTTTATCTGATGTCAATTTTCATTCATTCCTCAACAGTTAGGAGCAATTCCCCAGGTACCGGAAATCCTAGGTGGACTCTAAGGAAGGATATTCCTGAGCACAGCTGAGCCAAAGGCTGCTCTTCCCCTGGAGACCAAATCTAGTTTCTAATGAGAAATAAAGGTGTGAGGATTAGCCCAAGTTGCAGATGCACATATGTCATCCATAGAATGCATTGATAAAAACACTGATGAAGTTGCCGTGGATCTAGTTGAGTGGGCTCTTAAAGGTTTTGGTAATGAGATACCAAATTTAATGCAGACAAAAATACAGTTGGTAAGCCATCTTGTCAAAGTTACTTTTGTAACTGATTTACCTAATTTGGAATCTGTAAAGGAGACAAATAGTTGATCAGATTTTCTAACTTCTTTTGTCCTATGTAAGTAGAAACATAACTGTCTATGAACCTCTAACAGGTGCAACATGTATTCTCCTTTGTTTTCAAATGTTGGAAAGAAGACGGGTAGATTAATTGAGTGGTTGATGTTGGATTCTGACATCTCCTTAGGAAGGAAAGAAGTATTGATTCGTAATGCTACTCTAGCCCTATGGGAAGTCAAGTAGGGAGGTTTACAGGACAATGCTTGAAGTTTAGAAATTCTTCTAGCAGATAGTTTTCAAAGTCAGAAATTTAAGATCACATTTTATTGCTGGTTCAAAGGGGGACTGAATTAAGGCCTGCAGTATTAAATTCAAACCCCATGGTAGAGTAGGATCTTTATAAGGTGGTCTCAACAGATTAGTGTCTCTCAAAAAGGCCTCACAAAGCTTAGATGAAGCCAGGGAAGAACTCTCAAATCCAATATGGAAGTTCGAGATTGGTGCCAACTGAACTCTAGTGGTGGAGGAGCTAACTCCTTTGTAGAAAATTGTTGCCAAAAGTTCAAGGACACTTTGTACAGGGGTGAAAAAGGGTCAATATATTTCTGATGTCTCCAAAGATTCAAATCTTCCATTTACTTCTGTAAAGTTTCCCGTAGAAGCTTTATGGGAAGATATGAGTATATGAAGGACAGGGGAAGAGAGCATAGGTTGTCTGGCTATTAAAGGAAGTGGAGAAACCATGCTGTCAGCTTGAGGTATGACATAGACAGATGAATCATGCCCGTCAGGTGAGACAAGAGGTCTGGAATCAGATCCAAAATTCAAGGTGGGTAAAGAAGATCAGTACAAAGAAAGGGGAACCAAATCTGTTAAGGCCAATAAGGTACAATGAGGATGATTCTGCTCTTTAAAGTGGCAGCTTTCTGGAGAAATTTGGGGATCAAAAGACTCAAGGGATAAGCACAGAAGAGACCAGTCATGGAGGATACCTCTGTGATTTCCCTGGTGGTGGTGGTGGGATCAAGGCAAAAATGCTGCTGCAGTTGTTGTTTATGGAAGAAGCAAAAAGACCACAGCAAGGCTGGCTGCATTGATGGAAAATCATTTTGGTCACTTTCTTGTTGAGGGACCACTAGTGAGGTAGTAGAATGGACCTGTTCAGCTTGTCTGCCATCACATTGGACTTCCCTGGGATGTGAGTTATCAGAAAGAGGATGGAAGAGATTGCCCATTGCTACACTCTAAGAGCTACTCGATACAAGAGTAACAGCTTGTTCCTCGTTTATGTACCAGACTACTGACATATTGTCTATTTGATTTGCAATTGTTCCTGAAGGGAGAGAGTCTTGGAATGCTTGAAACTCTAAGAACACTGCTTTCATTTCTTGGACGTTCATATGCATGCTGGCCTCTTCTGGGGACCAAGTGCCTTGGACTGTTTTCCACAGGACCCTCCCCCCCACCCAATCAATCTGGGATGCATCCATGGTCACTATGGCCTTGGGCTGAGGGAGAATGAAAGAACAGCCTTGAAGAACTTGACCTGATGGAATCCACCACCAAAGATACCTTTTGCATACTTGAAGGATTTTTATTTGGACTGGTATATGTTGATAAAGACTTGGCCATTGAGTTGCTAGTGTCCACTGAATAATCCTCATGTGGAATCTCATTAGAGGAACTAAAATTATGCCTGCTGGCATTGATCCTAGGACTTGTAGAAGCAATTGTGCGGAAACTGTTGTACTGTGAATTATCTTCTTGACCTGGAATCTGATAGTCTGTGCTCTTGCATGAGGAAGAGAAGCTTTTACTGATACTGTGTTGAAAACTCTTCTTATCAACTCCAGTATATGAGAAGATTCTAACTGGCATTTGATGTAATTTATGGTAATTCGTAAAATTGAGGAAGTTTTGAGTACCTAATCTCTCTCTACTCTTATGAGTAGATGTCTGGTCGGGGAAGTAATAAGCCAAAGGGCAGGGCTCTGAACTGGCAATGACTGGCTCCCAGCCAGAAGCATAAGTACCTTCTGGACTGCCTGTTCACTTTTATGTGATAGCACATATCTTGAAGCTCTATCAAGCACATCCAATAATCCTTGCCCAAAAGGGAAAAATGGACTGAACTGTGACCATCTGAAACTTTGTATGTCGAACTGATTTGTTCAAGTTTCTGAGATCCAAAATTGGTCTCCAGGCCCCTGTTTTCTTCGGCACTAAAAAGAATCATGAGCAAGTTCCAGATTCTATCTAGTCTGGTGGGACATCTTGGATGACTTATTTTCTAGCAGCTTTTGTATTTCTAGTACTGCTGTTTTCCTGTTATTGGGTGGAACATTGAGAAACTAGCACAATGATGGAGGTAAACGTTAATTATATAACCTCTGGTAATAATCTTCTACACACACAAATCTTTTGTGATGTCTAGCTAGGCTATCTTTTGCAAAGATAAACAACCCCTGACTGCCTGCCGATGGGTACAATCATGCCTCCTTTCAGAAGCACTGGTAGGGTCTGTCAGCAAAAGAATATCTGGACCCTTAGTTTTGCAGGCCACCTCTGCCATGTGGGTGGCATCTTCCATTTTAGTTCTTCTCTCTGCCTCTGGGGATCTATCTCCACATGGATCTTGGAAAGGACCCTGGGATTTTTTTGAACCACATTTTTCATCCTCCTCACTGGTTCCCAGGAAAGGTCTTTTGAGGGGTAGAAAAATGTACTCCCACTGCAGAGAGGGTGTTTCCATCCTTCTCACACCTGGAGTGTCCCCCTCACTTTGTGGCCAAATAAGGAGGCTCTGTCAAAAGGAGCATTGAGGAAAGAGGACTTGAAGGTCTCCGCAAAGTCACACAAGTGCATCCAGGCATGCCTCCTAATGTAAATGGATGAACCCACTGCCCTTGCCATACCCCAGCTGCATGAGAGATCAGTCTCATGAATGAATTTGAGGTGAATTGAAGGGATGCTAACTGTGAGGCCACAGAAGCCTGACTCTCAGCAGTAGTACTTCCATTTTGACAGTTCCTTAATCAAGTCCCTCTGAAGTCTTATAAAGTGTGCCAAGTAGTTCAGTGACCTAAGGGCAAAGATTGCTGAAGCATGCACATGCTTCCCAAACCTGTCCAAAGCTCTAAACTCCCTGTTAGGGGGATGGACAGTGGAACTCTGTTCCATAAGTTCCTTCTTAGTAGCAGTGACCACAACTATAGCATCAAAAGATACTCCATTACTCCAAAACTCTCAAACTACAGGTGGTGCCAGAATCCAATCTGGTCTCTTGGAGATAGGTTCAACCATGTCAGGGTCCTTCCACACCCACTTACAGATCAAATCAATGAGCTCATTAGTGGACAGAGTTACTCAGGAAAAAGATGGGCCAGATACAAACACTTTCAGCAATACAGATTCCTCCAGAAAAGGATTGTTGGAGGACTGACCACTCCTTTGTTTAAGGATCTCTAGAATGTTTCTAAATGAGATGTCTTCAGGTGGTGATCTTGGGGATCCTTCCCCTTGATCAAAATTGGTTTCTTTGGTGATAGATTCCTGTGGGGTATCTAAATGCCTCCTTTTGAACTTTCACTTCTGAGGTACTTCTTCAATGGTATTCTCTGGAGAAGCATCAGATGAGATGGTGATACCATGCTGGGTAGTCTGGAGAGTTTAGGCTGGCTGTACCTGTGGAGTAGAATGTTGAGGGGGGACACCATCTATCCTGCTGAAGCAGAGAAAACTCTCTCCACCACCTCAAAATTAGAACATCCTGGGAGTAGGAAGCTGATGGAGCCAAGAAGACACATTTCTGCCCCATGAGCTCTGTCTGCCCGAAGGCATTCCACCAGAGGTGAAGGTCAGAGATCAGCTATCCCATGTTGAGGCTCAGAGGGGCAGAGCAACTCAGATAACTTTAGAGTTCAACACCTCAGATTTGAAAAGGACTCTATGGCTCTGAGAGTCTTCTGGCTCTGAATTATTTAGATCTGACCTAGATAGTCTTGGAAAACTTAGATCCACAGGGTCCAAAATGGATGGCCAGATTGGAGAAGGGACAGAAAGTGGAGGAGTAGAGCAAACTAAGGTTTTCTGACCCAAAGGGGTATGAGCCAGGAGAACACTCATCTGTATATGCTCAGAGAAATCTCGCCATCACCCTATCCACATCAGCTTTGGTTAGATTCCAGGAAGAATGGGAGGAGGGTAAAGAAGGAGATTTTGAATGCCATCTTTCCATAAATGGAGATGGGACCCTAGATGGCACCAGGTCAATGCTCGGTGAATAATGAGTTCTTGGAAGACACACATGTACTCAGATCCAAAGAAGTTTTGGGAGATTGCAGATTAAGTTCTTACATATAGAGCAGTCTATGTTCAAGTGATCTAGGCCCAGGAAATACACACACAAATTGTGTCTGTCTGAGATGGGAAGCTTGTGACCACATTTTTGGCATTTTTTAAATCCTGAAGGGCTTTTTTCTGACATATTTAATATAGATAGATAAGTGTTTTTTTTTTTTTCTTTTTTAGTTAAAGACAAAGGAAATAAAGGCAAGGGAGGAAAAAGTACAAATAATGGTACACAAAAGGACACTAAACAGTGTAAAAAAGTTGAATAGGGAAAATAAAATAGACACCAGGATTCCAACAATGGTATGTATAAGTGACTTAAAAGGATGGAAAAATAGAACTACAAGACAAGAAAAATCCAGTTATGCTCAGATGATCATGTCTATTTCAGAATTATTTCACAAAAGTGGCAAACAAGATCTGAGGTATGTTAGGAGTTGATACATTATGGGTAAGTGAGAAAGTCGAGAGCTTTATGGTTACCACAAACTACAGTAATGGTCAAGTCAGATCCGAACCCAACTGTTGATGAATGAATGAAAATTGACAGCATCAGATCCTTTCATTGAACCATTCATTCAAAATCTTTAAAAAATATTTTTTTTGCCAGTCCCTTAAATTTTTATACATTTCATACCCTATTCCATCTGGGCCTGCAGCCAAATCTATATCTATTTGTCCTTATACCTTATCTAGAAATCTCCATTTCCAACTCTTTATTCTCTTTTACTGTTAACTTTTTATTTATTTTTTTACTTTCCATGTTTTTTTCTCTACCTTCTTTTTTCCTTTAAAAATTTCTCATACACATTGTACTACACTATTCATAATCTTTTCAAGCTCTTTCTATTTTTACTCTTACATTTTTTACTTCTGTCATTATACTACCATCTTACTTTACTAATCTGTTTAAGTACTTGATGGTAAAAAATACCTTTGCTTATATAACAATTCTTGTATTTTTTCTTGATTTCATTTATATAATTCTTTTCTTCATCAAAGCACATCCTATCATTCTGTTCTAACTCTTCCAATGCATCAGGTCATTTCCTTTCTTTTTACACTTGTCTCATAAATCACAATTAAAGTCCCTTGTTATTATAATATTCATATTCACGCTACATTAGCTTTGCCTTTCTTTACAGTTAATATAAGCATACAGTGTTAGAATTCTGTCAACTAGATCTTTCCATTTTATATCTACAATGGCTAATCTTCCCATTTTTTTAAAAGTTATATCCAATATCTTTACTATATTTCTACAGAATGCAAGCAATTCCAGAACATCTCTCATTTCACAATTTCCAGATTATCTTTTTTTCCCCATAGTTTCTCTGTAATTGTTCATTTGTTAAAAATCTTGTGTCTTCTAATATAATTACATCTACATCACATGTATTACACCACTTCAAAATTCCTATTCTTCTTACTATATTCTCAAAACTATTCACGTTTACAGAAAGCACTCAGAAATTAGAATTTTCCCTTTTCCTTAGATTCATGGTTTCATAAATTCATAGCTAATCACTGGGCAAACTTTCTTAACAGGCCTTTCTAAACTTATTTCTTTCCCAGAATTTAGAATCAAACACTGTACCTTGTGTCTGTGAGGCAAATATATATATATATATATATATATATAGAGAGAGAGAGAGAGAGAGACAGAGAGATAGACCTGAACCCTTATACCAAGTCCCAGTCTTTAGCTGCATATATTCTTTTCATCCATTTCCTTTCTTTTATATGTATCCCTTTATTTTTTTTCTGTCTTTTACCCTTTTATCAATAGAATTCTTTTACTACCTCCCAGTTTAAGTCAGAACCTTCTTCTGCATCCTTTTTTATTTTTTCTCATCCATTTTTTCTTCTATTTCTACTACTTCTAAAATTTCTTCTCTTTCTTCATTTTCTTTGCTTTCTTTTTCTTTGTCCTTACTTTTTTCATTTTTGCAATCCATCTATACATGCCTAATTTTGTTACATTTATAATATTTCAATTTACTTTTTTTTGCATCATGTCCCATTTTTCCCACATATAAATTTTCATTTGTCACAGTTACTTATCAAACGTCCTTTTCCACAATATATATATATATATATATATATATATATATATATATATATATATATATATATATATTGAGTTGACTCCAATAATTTACAGCACCCTTATTCCCCTTCACATTTATCATGCTTGTTATAGGTATAATGTTTTCTCTCTCTATTTTTAACACAATATTACAATCCCAACCACCAGTCCATAAGCCCCTTTTGTCATAATGTTTTGCAATGTCAAAGTCTCTCTTTCTACCTCTGTTCAAAATTGTACATGAGTATTTTTTGTTTCCCTGTTAAATGTTTTTATCACAAAGATTCCATGGTTAACCATCTTTCTTTTTTTTCATATTCTTCAAGAAACATTTCCATTGAAAAAACAGTCTCAAATATATCAGAAAAAAAGTCTCTTTGTTAATAAGAATAATTGCTCTTACCTCATTGTAATTTTACACACAACTGAGCTATTAAATTGCCTCACACTTTATACCTGTCCATTTCTTAGTCTTCTTTACTTTGAGTTCATCTGCCTTCTTTTCTGCTACTCCAATTTTGCTTTTACTTTCTCTACATATGTTTTCTTTTCTATCTAGCCACTATTCTTCAGGATTGTCTCTGCATCCTCCTTTTGTATTTTTTTCATAGTGTCCCCCCCAGGAAACACCTTCTTCGTTTTCTGGCTTGCTCTGCATGACCATTTCTTTAAGTAAATCACTCTGCAACCCTCCGGACTAGAGGGTTGCAATTATACATCCATCATTTGCTGGGTCATCTCCATCAAACAGGTTTCTTTGAAACATTTCTTCAGAGTCCTGCATACATTCGTTGTTCTCAATAGTTGCTTTCTTCTTCATTTCTTTCATTACTCTATCTTTCCTTCTCTCTCCATCTGCCTCCCTGTTTCTCCAGTCCACCTCTGTGCCTGGAACAGAAACAGGATGTGCTCCTCCAAAATGGGTCTCACTCACAACGATGATGATGCGTTTTTTTTTTATTTGTGAACATTCATAAATTTCATATTACTTACATATTTACATATTCACATATGTACATTATTTACATGAAGAACATCACTCAATACATCAACTTAAGTATTCCCCCCACTCTTTTACCCACAATCAAAATCAGATTTTCTCCAATATGTTTGTCAATGTCCATTTTCCATTTTATTTGATCTCATTAACTCTCTCTTTCCATATTGTTCTTGATACATAAAATATACCTCTGTCCATTTTCGTTGCCTTTTCTTGATATCTTGTTCCATAATAACCATATTCTATCATATCCATATTTGATATTTTAAATTTCAAGTAATCTTTAACCAAATCATGTTTATATAATTCTTTCCACAGCTCTTGAATTCTTTCACATTTAAAAAATATTCTGTAGTTTCAAATTCTTTGCACTTATTACATATTCTATTTTGTTCTCTTTTGTATGCCATATTTGTTTTTACTGGTAATTTGCCGATGGATAACCTCCACATAAAATCATAGCATTCTTTAATTCTTTTATAACTTGTATATCTCATCATTATTGCTTTTTCTTACTTATTTTTAACTCTTTCAATGGATAAACAAAGTAAAACAATTTTATAATATTATCATACCATTCCTTTCTGTTCTTTGCTATTACATTCTTTTTTAGTTTCCATAATACAATTTTACTATGACATTCCTTTATTTCTTCATTTCCATTCCTTCCCAAAGTTCCTTGTATTTACCATATATTATTGCCTCCACCAATGTTTTATCATCTTTTATAATTCCTTTTGATACTTTATACATATTTAAAGAAGCCGTATATACAACTGGGTTTATCAACCCCATCCCCCCGCTCTTCCTTCATATGTAAAATTTCTCTGTTTACAGGATTCAGTCTTGATCCTCAGATAAATGAAATTATCATAATTTTGTTTTTATACTTCACGTGTCATATAAATGTTTGCAACATAAGTTATTTTACCCAATATTATAGTGTTTATCAAATGTCCTTTCTATATAAAAATTGATACATTTTCCAGAAAGCAGTCATATCTTTGATTCCTTTAATAATTTTGTCCCATTGGTCGTGTTTATATTCACTTCTAACAAATACTATACTAGATATGTCTATACACTTTTCATTATATTCTATACCTCCTATTATACCTCCATAACCATAGCCTTTACTTTTCTCTTTATTTATACTTATATCAAGTTTATTATTATACTTAATTTTTCATTTATTTCTTCCATCCATAATTTAGTTTTAGCAATTATTACAATGTCATCAGCATATGAATGCACTGTCAGTATTTGTACCTCCCTTCATCATTTTATACCCTCAATTACTTGTCATTTTATTTCCCCAACTACTACATTCATGGCTAATGAAACTATTATACTGCTGGATGGACATCCTTGTTTTATTCCATAGTCTTATTTTCACATCTTCCCCAATCCAACCATTTATGTTTAGTTTCACATATTTTTCATATACTGATTTAATAATATGTAATATTTTGCCACTTGTTATATACCTGCAAAATTCTCCCTAATGTTTCATACTAATTATCATATGCTTTACTTATATCACCTGTCATAACCTTTACTTCTACTTTTTTATTAATAATGTCATCAATTACTTCTCTTATTAACTACAACAAAACCTGACTTCCCTTTACTTTTCTTCCAAACAATATTTTCTATATACCTTTCCATTTTACATTGCACTCTTTAAGCTATTATTCTCATACAAAATGAAAGCTGTATTATTTAACATTATAGATCTCCAATTTTTTACCTCATCTTTCTTTCCTTTCTAAAACATAAATTTTAAAACCCACATATAAATGTCTTTGTGCATAATCCCTTTTCCAGCCATTCATTCATAACCTGTATAAATATTCTAGTACATAGCTCTTATTTTATATATTCCTTCTTGCTTCTTGTTTCGTTCTTTATTTTTTAATTCTTTTATTTGCATTTCATCATTTTAGGTAAATATGGTGATACTGTCTCTTTTCCCTTGTAAATAATATTTTTGCTTATATAACAAATTATTTTTTTCTTGATTTTTTTTATACAGTTCTCTTTTTTCATGTAATATTCTATCTTGTTCTACTAAACCATTAAAAAGATCTTTACTTAATACTCTGTATTCCATTTTTTCTCTTTTTATTTTCTCGTCTACACATTATAACATACCTTTTTTATATTTCTTTTAAAACTGTGTCATCAAATGGTCCAATTTTCGTAGAAAAGTCGCATACTAATATGTTTCCATAATTCTGTAAGCGTTTTTATTTCTTCTATATCTAATTCTTTTTCATCAATTATTTTAATACCTTTTCCTATTTTAATATATTCCTCATTTCTATGAATTTTTATCCAAACAGCCACATAACAAAATCCAGTACATTACTTTTTGAATAATTTTTAAACTTTCTGACATTAAAAAGTAATCAATTTCTTTCATTTCTTTTATAGCTCCAGTGTTTGTTCTCCCATATTTTTAGTTGTCCACTCCTCATAATTTCTGTAACTATTTTAACTTAGCTGTCCTTTTTATTCCTTGTTATAATTAAACTCACTTGTCATTCTATCCATATTCACACAAACATAAATACACTTTTAAACATTTCTCTCTGTTTTTGTCACATATGCATACAAGGCTGCAGCCCTATATACATGCTTTTTCCATCTTATATTGGCTACAGTTATTCTACCTAGTTCTATTATTGTCATATCTGATATCTTTATATCCTCTTTACACAATATACATATACCTGAACACATTTCATTACCTATATTCCAAATAACGGTATCATTCCAAAGCCTGTTCGCACTCTTTCCTCTTTCATTAACAATCTAATATCTTCTAACACTATTATTTGAGCATCTACAGCCACACACCAATATATATTACTACTTCTCAATATTTTTCATACTGTTCCCATTTAAAGCTAAAAGTTTCAGCTTTCTAGAACAGCTGTATAAAAAATATTTTTATCTCTTACCTTTCTTATTTTCTCTTACCATTATATCTTTAAACCATCTCTCTCCCTCACTCTCTTTCCTATTAATTTTTTCTTGCCTTTTACCATATGCCACTCTGAATGTTATTCACTTCTCTCATCTGTTACTTTTTCTTTATTTTTAATTTTAAATTCAACTTCTACATTTTTCAGTTGTGGTGTATTTTCCTGTTCTGTATCCTCTTCGATCTCTTTTTCTTGTACAACTTCATTTACAGTTTCTTTCTTATTTTCATTTTCTTGTGTCGCTATCTCAAACACTAACCATCAATGTCCTGCAATACCACATTTTTATACTTTAATTTACATTTCTTTGTATTATGACTTTTCTGCCCACATAAATATCTTTTTTGTCACATTCATTCATTAAATTATATTTTATCCACAAAAATAGCAGGTGTTAGGTTGTCCTCCATATTTCACAAAACCTCTGTTACCATGAACATTAATACTAGGTATATATATCACACAGTCATTTTCCATTTTTAAAATTACTCCACATTCCCATCCCACAGTCCATAGTCCTCTTTCATCATATATTTTAGCAGTCTCCATCAATTCTTTACATTCTGTCAACAAATGTTCTTTCAGTTCTTTTGCTTCCACTTCAGTTCTAAACTGAATCAAAACCCTTTGTCTACAAAAAGTTTGTACTACGTATTCTGACCAAGGAAAGTCTTTTTTTTTCATAAACTCCCCCCAAAATTTTCCACAGCTTGACCAGTTTCAAATATCAAGCCACAAAATGATTTTGTTAATTAAAATGAAAGCTCTTACCTCTTCAACTTTAATACCCAGTGGTACTATAGAATTATCGCATACCTCACATCTGTCCAAACCTCGTCTTTTTTTACTTCTCACCCAAACAACAAATGTGATCTTTGTTTCTTTTATTCTCATCTCCTTTCCCACTGTTTCAGCATAAGTCTTTTTTCTCTGGAACCTTCTCTGGCACATTTTCTTTTTCTATTTTCTCCATAATCTCACTCCAGGATACTATAGTCCCACTTTCTGTCTCACTCTGGTTTATCATCTCCTCCAGATAAATATCAAACGACCCTCCCAAATAGAGGGATGAAATAATGTATTTTCTATTGTTTCTAATGATTCAAACAGATTTTTCTGGAAATTTTGCTCTGAATCCAATTCCACCTCTGCATTTATCTGTTTCCTTCTCAACCTCTTCTCCACTCAAAAATAATATTTCCTCTGCTCCAAAATCATTTGAGAAAATTTCTAGTAGTTCTCTTTCATTTTCCAATACTTTTCACCATCATTTCACTTCGGCTTACAGCCTCCATGTTTTCTCCCTGTTTCTCCGGACTGCCTTCATGCCTGGATTAGAAACAGGAAGTCTGTTGTGCCACACAAACTTTCCCCCCTACTTCCAGGAGTAGGGGAACTTCACAGCTGTCCTGAAGAAATCTCTCCTAGTAGTATGAATACTACCTCAGGTCTCTCTTGAAGAGAGACTTCTAGCCTATTAGGATTTACCCAGTCAACAAAGGATAAATAAAATAATATTTCTAGGGTCCATGGAGGAGCTATCTTTATAGACTGACATCACCACTGCTGTATCATATGTCTTGAATAAATATAATCATCAAATAGACTGATGGAAGGAATTATCAATAAGAGTGCCTAGATTCCATACGACAGTGTCTGATTGGCAGGTGTGTCACCTACAGAGCATGGGAAAATGTTTTATCAAAAGAAACTATGCTTTTTCCAATTTAATTTGAGGACATTGTCCTTGCACCAAATGTTAACATGGTCTAACCCATATTGGTGCAATTGTGAGACAGTGGAAGATCAAACAACACCCAATTTGCAGTCATCTGCAAACTTAAATAACCTTAGGCCAGGAGAACTGGCCTCAAAGTCTGATAACTGGAACCATATACTTTTGCATGTCCCTCTGGGAACAGCTCCTAAAGTCATTTGCTCCCTCATGGACCACTATCAGATCACACTTGCTCTGACGGGCTGAAGGAATGTAAGAGTCCATGTTACATCATGGATCCTGGCTTGAGAAAGACAGGTATTTTTATTTAGCCTGATGAGGGTGGTGTATATATGTCTGACACTAGGGTCACCAATTACTAAAACATTACTGTGATTAGATGCAGTCTCAGTAGGCCAGAAGTGGTTGGAGAATGCACCTTTGTGACTCTTACAAATATGGGTATTAGCTGTGGGTGTGTGCTGCTTCAAAATACCTAATACTATCAGGCTGGCTACAGAAGGAGCAAAATATAACATATTCCATATTGGCCAGTGAAGACAAAGGGATATAACAAAACAGGATATGTTAATAACTTACTGTTGGTATGAGACAGAGGAGCACAACTGACTGGATTAGAAAAAAGATAATATGGGAAATGGCTAAAAGATAAAATAATATGAACTTTTATCATTGTAATATTCGCAAGTTCAAAACAGAAATGTAAAATTGACAGATCAGTAAGAAAGTCAGAGACAAGTGGCAAATTTAAATCCAATAGTTATACCCAGTAGGCTAATTTTATCTCTACCAAACTGTAAAAATAATGAGCAATGAACACTCTAATTGAATGGATTTTGGTGCAATAACTATAATAGCTACAGATCATCTTAATTAGCAATTTCAAGTGCAGTAACTATAAAACAAGCAGGTTCACCCAAGTAATAAAAGAATAGAACACAGGTATCCTTGTACTGTCTAGTGTGGAACTGTAGAGGAATAGCTTTAAATGCCAAAATACTACTATAATCCATAAGCAGAAATTCAACAAATCAAAAAGTGCAATAATTAACTGAGGTAATAAAATAATCTGTTTTTATATACCTAGTACTAGCAACAAGCAACAGAGTAGACTTATCTTAGATACTGTCAATAGTGAGCAAAGGTACAAAAGCAACAAGACACAACTGTGCAATATTATTTCAACTTAATACCACTAGTCAGCAAAGCAAAAGTGAACAGTAGAATACCAACAAGGTGCAACAGTACAGTATATTTAAACTCAACAAGAACAGACAGCTAATGTTAACAGTGTCCTCAGGAAGTACCGTCAATAAGTTAATAAGATAAAAAAGGCAATTTCACTGTATTAATTTGATCTCAATAGTACAACTAGGTTGTAACAAAGGAGGCAACTAAATTTCTGTCACAGATAACAAGAGTTTGCCTTGCAGAGTGTTGTCTAGGCTATTTGTTGGGTGCATCGGATAAAAATCCAATTTGTACTGGTGCTTGTACAGCAACATGCCAAACTGAGCAAGCATTTTGGTATTTAAAGTCTGTAAGGCTCTACCTCATAAAAGGAGGCAGATCAAAATGCAGCCAATGAATATCAAGTACTCCAATCTTTCAGTGGAACACGTGATCAGGTAACTGTCAGATGAAAGCCTCTGGTCTCACTAAAGGCTAGAACACTGCAGACACGGGCCTAGGAACCCCATGAAGTACTTGTAATGCATTGAATCAGCATAAATCCAAATGGAAAAAGGCTTTGTAACATCCTCTGTATTCTTGATTTCAGAGTAGCCCAACACTAAAGAGCTGACTTAACTGTGAGTGGAGATATCAGGGGATTTGTGCACAATGATGCTATATTCGTGAGCACTAAGTCAAGAATGTTAAGTCCTCTAGTGGGGTTTGTGTAATAATCTGGTCAAAAGATATTTTATTAATTAGGTCCAATAACATTTGGGCATATCCTACATTGGAGGTACAGGTAGTCCCACTTTCCTTAGGGGTAGTCAAAGCCACCCATAATGATAGAGTTTTTGTTTATAGGTAAGTCATCAAGTATGTTTAGGAACTTTGCATGGACCTCGGGAGACATGGAAGGTGTCCTGTAACAGGCAATAAACTGACAGCTGACTCTGTTTGGTGTGATTTAGAGCTCTATAAGAGCATTTTAGAATTCTATAAGAACATTTTGTATCTCTGAGTATTTGTCTGTATGTGATATGATCTCTTACAAGTGTATAAATTCCACCACAATTAACTTTGGGTCTAAAGTCATGGTTAGCACAGACCTCAGGTATGGAGGGAGTGCTTTGCAGACATTTAAACCAACTTTTGGTGCTTACACTAATATTCTAAATGTAGGAGACCCTCATGGTCCTGGTACAGATTAATATAATATGCTGATGTACACTGATTTACCTAGAGTGATTTTGGCAAGGAGCAGAACCACCTTAATACTGCCTGATTTAGGTTTTGAAGTTTGCTCTATTGGAATGTTTATTAGCTGGATTCTGCCTAAAAAAGCACTATGGGGAAGCAAAGGTTTTAGCCTGCATAAGTAAATCATTAAACAATAGAAACAATTCCACTTGCTTTGCAAGGGATGGCCTATCAAGCATCTTGTTTCATGCTGACACATAATGGACCCTTGTTGAATGATGCCAATTGTTGAAGTCAATCATCTTTTTTTTTTTATATAGCTAGGTATTATTCTTGGAGAAGGAAGGATTCTGCTCAGGCCCAGAGTCTTGCCTGCATTTCTGACATGCATAGAAAGCAATTAATGTGTTCTGTGCTCCGAGTTGTTCACTGCCCCATGTATATAACCACCATGACATAGTCATCTTTGTTTGATGAAAGAGTCTTAGATTATATCTAGTGTGTGGTGAAGGATGTTAAGCAGCACAATTAGGAAATACCAGTCAACCAATAGCATTCATTTCTGTATTGACATTTCTGAATACTGGTGGAGAAATGAATACTGTTTTTATTATCAGGACTTTGGATAAGCTTTTTGTTAAAGTTTGATCAAGACATTTTTTTTTGCTCCTTAACCTGGAATGAGGGGTGCAGAAACAAGATCTGGCTTGCTACTTGTGTTAGTTATTTTTCCTCTTCAGCTCTCCACTGCTTACAGTATAGAGGCCCCAGATTAGGAAATAGTACTAGGTGCAAGATGAACTAGTTATAGTTCTGGTCATAAGGGCCCCTTAGAAAGCAGACATCAATGCATCTGAAAGACAGCTCGTTATGTGTTGTATGCATTACTGATATTTAATTTGAGAATTAGATTCCCCAATCTTAACTTAGTTCACTCAATGATACATTCCAGACAGAGACTTTCAAAAAGAACTGGATCAGACAATTTCCTTGTAGAAAAGACATAAGTCACCTCTAATGAATCTATAACAAGAGTATAATGACAATTTTTGAACTATTTCTGAATAGTTCAGGTTTTCTAAAAAAAGAAGTTATGTACCTACCATAATGTTCCATGTTTGTTGCCTTTCATCTCGCCTTCCTTCTTGCTGGTTGGGTTCGGAGCCAATCCTCGTCTCTGACTAGGCCAATTTACGATAGCTCGAGAGCTTTTACTGGCTCGAGGCTACCCCTTATCCCAACATGCCTAGTGGCAGCTACCTAGATCTCATTTGTAATAGCCCACACTACACATACATAGTAAAAAAACTATTTTTACTATGCTCTTATATATCAAGGTAGGAAGGAAAGAGGAAAAGACAATGCATGGTTAACTAACCTGGTATGTCAGCAGGAAACTCAGCCAGTGTAACCAATAAAGAACTCCTCTCGAACCTCCAGGAAGGGGGATGGAGGGGGGGACTCAAGAAGGAAGGTGAGATGAAGAACAACAAACATGGAATGTTATGGTAGGTATATAACTAATTTATGTTATGTTGCCCCATATTGCCTTCATTCTTGCTAGTTGGGACCACGTTCCCAGCACCTGGTTCTTGGGTGGCTCACTGGAACAAACTCTTCAGGACCATGGAACCAAAGGATGCCCTATTCTGGGAGACCACATCCACTTTGTAATGAGAGATAAAGGTATGAGGATTTGCCCATGTTGCTACTGCACAGATTGAATCTAAAGGTAACTTAGCTTGGAAGGCAACAAAGGTGGCTAAGACCCTGGCTGAATGTCCTCTGGGTCTTCCTGGAAGCATTTTTTTACGCAAATCATATGAATAACTGATTGTCTGACAGCCATTTTGATAAGGTCACTTTTGAAACTGGATAACCTTGTTTATTGCAGCAAAGGATATAAACAATTGGTCTGATTTTCTCAGGTCTTTGGTCCTGTTTAAATAAAAATGTAATTGTCTATGAACATCAAATTGGAGTAATCTATACTCTGCCTTGTTGCCGTAATTGGGGAAGAACACAGGAAGCTCAATGGACTGATTTAAGTTATACTCTGAACAAACCTTTGGCAAGAAGGAAGGGTTGGTCCTAAGAGAGAGACTATCTTTGTGAAAAATGAGGTATAGCAGGCAAATAGACAAAGCATGTAATTCAGAAACTAGTCTAGCTGAGGAGGATGAGGGTTTTCCAAGATATAAACATCAGGGGGCAAGATGTTGCTGGTTCAAAGGGAGGCAAAACCATCAAAGCTAAAACCAAGTTTAGGTCCCAGGGGGGGGGGGGGTTCTCTTGCGGGGGCCATAGAAGTATTGTATCTCGTAAGAAGGCTCTGCACAACTTATGGGACATAATGTTAAAACCCAAGTCTCCTACGTGAAAACGTGAGATGGCAGCAAGTTGGACAGTGATAGTAGCTACAGCTGCCCCTTTTTCAAAGGTTTCGGCCAAAACGTCAAGAATCTTGTGAACAAGAGCCATAAAAGGATCAATGTTATTACTCTTGGCCCAATAAGAGAAGCTCTTCCATTTGCTAGTGTAAATCCTCCTGGTAGTGGGCTTGTGGGAGGACACTAGGATGTGTTGTACAGCAGGGGAAATGTTAGGGAGCCTGGCAGAGGACACTAGGCTGCATTTGTTGTTTAGAGGAGTGGCAAAAAGATCGCAGCATTGCTTGCCCCATTTGTGGAAAATCAAGTCCTCAACTTCTTGCTTCAGGGACTACTTGTGAGGCATGAGGATAGCCCTGCTTAGCCTGTCCGCTATCACTTTGGATTTTCTGGTAATGTGCATCATAATCAGAGAACATTGGGAAAACATCACCCATTGCCATACTCGAAGCACCTCCTGACACAAGGGGTAAGATCTGGTTCCACCCTGCTTGTTTATGTACCATATGTCTGGATTGCAGTGGTCCAGATAGGTAGAGAGTCTTGAAGTGCTTGCAATGCCAGAAACACAGCTTCCATCTCTAGAACACTGATGTGCAAATGGTACTCATGAGGTTGCCACTTTCCTTGGACAGTCTGCCCCAGATAATGCCCCCCCTATCTGGGAAGCATCCGTGGTCACTGTGGCTACCAGATGGAGGTCTAGAAAGGGTCTGCCCAGAGTCACCTTGGGATAGACAAGCCACCATAGTAGGTCCTTTTTGCAAGATTCCATGATAAAGATCATGTGTGACATTGGAAAATCCTGGAAAGACCACTGAGCGAAAAGAATCCACTGTAGAATTTGCATGTGGAAGCGTGCTAAAGGAACTAGCATCATTGCTGCAGCCATTGAGCCTAGTATAGAACTTGTCTTGCCTGAATTCTCATCTTCTTTATGAAAAACAAAACTTGCTGATGAATGGTTGACACCCTGTCTAAAGGCAGTTTTGCTATCATGCGTCTTGTATCTAAGTCTGCCCCATAAAGGTAATAGACTGACAAGGCAACAAGGCAGACTTTTTGCAGTTTATGGTGATGCCCAACTGGGAACAAGTTTGGATTGTTTAGTCCCCGTGCTTTGATCAGTTGATGATCTGTTGTAGAAGTGAGGAGACAGTCATCTAGATATGGAAAAACCTGGAATCCTAAATGCCTCAGGTGAGCCATGACCACTGCCATACACTTGGTGAACACCTTGGGGGCTGTGGTGAGACCAAAGGGCAGGGCCCTGAACTGATAGTGACTGGTTCCCAGCCGCAAGCGTAGGAATCTCCTGGATTGCCTGTCCATTTTATATGGTAGTACATGTCTTAGTGATCTGTAGAGCACATCCAGTTGTCCTAACCCAAGAAGGGAAGAATGGACTGCAGTATTACTATCCAGAACTTTGTTAATGTTACTGATTGGTTTAGTTTGCTGAGATCCAAAATGGGTCTCCAGTTCCCTATCTTTTTTTGGAACTAAAAAGAACCTTGAGTAAGTTCCGGATCCAATTTGGTCTACGGGGACTTCCTGGATGCCTCTTTTTTCTAGCAATCTTGGAACATCTAGGATTGCATGATCCCGAAGACTGCGTGGAACATTTGGGATAGGATTCTTGTCTTTTGAGGGGGGGGTGGGACTGAGAAAAGGGAATTTTGTAACCCCTGGATATTATTGAAAATACCCATATTTCTCTTGTGATCGATTGCCAGGCTGCTGAGTACAGCGATAGTCTGCCCCCGACTGCTTCCAGAGGTGGACAGCCGGGCCTCCCTTCAGGAGTGCTGGAAGGGCCTAGCAGAGAAAGTATCTCGGTTACCCTGCTGTTGCAGACACCCTCTGCCACAAGGGCGGCATCTTCTATTGTTGTTTCCCCCTCTGCCCCTGGGGGGGGGAATCTCCACGTGTGTCAGGTGAAGTTCCCTGGGATTTTCAGAACCACATTTTTCCACTCTTCTGACCTTTAGGATAGGGTCTAGACTGAGTGGAAAAATGGGATCCTACGGCACAGAGAGTCTTGTCATCTTGTTCACACCTAGTGAGAGTCTCTTTTACCTGAGGCCCAAACAAGAACATGCCATTGAAGGAGGTGTTGGTAAATGACTTAAAAGGTTCTGCAAATTGACAAAGGTGCATCCAGGAGTGTATCCACAAAGCTACTCTGGAACCTGCTGCCCTATTCGCTCCATCTACTGCATAATAAATGAGCCTCATGAAGGAGTTAACCATGGAGATCAAGGTTGCAAGCTGGGAAGCTGCCCTGCTTGGAACACAATCAGCTGTAGGATCTTGCAGGGTATCTCCTAGCTCCTTCAGGAGATCCCTCTGAAGTCATGTGAAATGAGACAAGTAATTCAGCAACCCGAGAGTAAAGGTCACTGAAGAAAACATACGCTTCCCATACCTGTCCATCGTATGAGACTCTTTGTTCGGAGGATGGACAGATAAAGTTTCCGTAAGTTCCCTCTTAGTGGCTGCTGCCACCAGCATGGCATCAACAGGGACCCCTTTGGACAGGAAAGACTTATCCTCTGGAGCAGTAATAAATTTGTTAGGTCTCCTCAGACCTGGTTCCATGGTCTCTGGAACACACCACGCCTTTCAACTCACTACAGACAAAAGTGTGTTTAAAGGCGGAGACACCTAAGAGGTGGAGGGTCGGGAACCAAATGCATCCAGGTAGACAGACTCATCCTCAGAAGGGGCTAGGGACTTCCAGCCATCCCTCTGTCTAAGGATTTCCAAGATGGCTGAAAAGGAGACATCCTCAGAGGGGGACCGTGGGGACTCTTCCAATTCATCCATGTCTGTATCTGGAGTGATAGACTCAGGGGAGTCTAAATGCTTCCTCTTACATTTCTTCTTTCAAGGGACCTCCTTCAAATGCTCGGAAGAGATTTCAGAAGAGGTGGGATCACCCAGTGGGGCATCCTGGGGCACAGGTTCCCTATGCTTGAAGGCAGGAGGAGGGACAAAGGCAGGCACAGAGGGAGAAGGAGCCAATGGAGCTGAGGGTGGAGCAGTCTCAGGAGACAGCACGCTCCTCATCACCTTGAAGGTGCCATGGTCCTGAGTCGAAGGAACCACCAGCTTCGAAGATCCTGGAGATCTTCTTTGAACTGAGAGCAATGACTGAGACCGATGTAGAAGCCGAGCTCACCTACACTGAAGCTTCAAGAGGGTGAGTGGGGTCAGACAATGGTGCGATGCCACTTCTCCCCTTTGACCCGGTGAGAGAGCTTCAGTGCCCAGATACCTCGACAGACTGAGACATCGAGGAGATATGAGTGGTTATCAGAACTGATAAGGGAGAAGAAACTGGAGCCAACGGTTCCACCACCATGACCTCCATGCACTCTGGCTCCGAGGTCAAGAGAGTTGGAGGAGGAATCGATGGAGAAGCTGGGAGGGCTGAAGGAGCCAATTCCTTATGGGCTGGGCTCAAAGGTTATTTAGCAAGTGCCTGTGACTTGAGGAGCCTGTTGACCACTCTCTCCATGTTTTGATCTGATCGTCTGGAGAACCAAGAGGAGTGTGAAGAGGGTGACTGCTCTCTCCAGGTTGCAGGAGAGGAGATTGTGGAACAGAACGTACCAGCTCCAAAGGAGGAGACTTTGATCTCTTATGGGTCCGGTTTGGCTCTGAGGACACAGATGGAGCTGCCGGAGACTTAGCTTTGTCAGAGCCAATGCTAGGAGCCGACAAAGCTGAAGGTTTCTAAGGGATTTTTAGTCTGTTCCGAACTTAATGTGAAGTTTGCACAATTTTTTTTTCTGAGCACATTGACTACATACTGTGGCAGTATGATCACTTAATTTTTATTGATAACATGTTGCATTGGTAATTTTCCCTTTCAGTCTTCTGATGTAATTAAATAATACTTTATTTCTGTTTTCAGCTTTGGAAACCAGAGTGAAAGCTATGGCACCCCTCTCTTCAATTCAGCTCTAAGGAGAGGAGCCCACCAACTGAGGAGCAAAAAAAACAAAGACCTCAGGAGACAGATTCTGCATTCTAAATAACTATAGCAAAGTGCTAGTTACAAATCTAACAGCTGGGTTGTTACATTCTGAATATGATACATGAAGTGCTGAAGCAATAGTTTTTCAGCCTTGTCTGCAAATACAATACTGGAATTAAGAAACTGAATGGCATTATTACATACCACATCACTAAAGGTAGCCTCTACCCTCTCAAGGGGAATTTTAAAACATACTTTCAGATCTTTATTTTCCTTTCAGACATATTTCTAGCTTATTAGTCTTTTTTTTTCTTTTTATTATTTATTTTCAGTTTTATTAAAGAGGGGACAGTGGTGTAGAATAAGCATTTCTGCCTCACAAAGGTCCTCTCTTGTGAAATGATGAGCAAAAAAAAAAAAAAAGAAGCCTTCTGAGCCCTAGAGAAAGTACAGTTGTTTGAGAAGTACATAGCATAACAGTAGATCTTCAAATGATCACTGCTACAGTAGCTTTAGCTATCTGGGTTATATCCTGCCAAGGAAATAACTGCCATCCAGCTTCCAAAGCATCAGGGTACCCTTCCATGTGCCTATACTGTCAGGCAGCTCAAGCTGGGCTAACTAAAAGGCAAGTTTGGCCAGGAAGACCTTCAAAGATTTCCTGCCAGCAGAGAGAGGGAGGCTGAGCCCTGAGAACAAAATGCTAGGAACCACAAAAAATAAATGTCCAAACTCTGGCTTAAAAATACACCAAAATAAAAGGGGGATTGGGAGAGGGAGCAGCTACTGCAACAATGATCATTAACTTACACAACTGTACTGTGTTTAACTTACTAATCACTTCTGCAATAGCCTTAGCTATATGGGTAGATTAACTTATCTAACTACATTTGGGAGGTGGAAGGAGAAGCGTCCAAGGGCTCCCTGGAGAATGAGCTTAGCAATGCTTGATCTGGACCTATAGAAGGAATCAAGCTTATAGTGCTTCATAAAAGTATGTACAGAGGACTGAGTAGCATAATCTACAATCCAACCCTTTCCAAAAAAGCCATAGTTAAGGCCAAGGTCCTGGTAGAATGGGCCTTGATCCTGCCTGGAATAGTATTATTATGGTGAGTATAAAAAGATAGTAGCCTTAAACAACCATTTGGGAATAGTCTGTTTTGACACAGGTTATCCCTTGTTCTTACATTCACAAAAATGAACAACTAATCCAAAGATCTAAAAGATTTAGTTCTGTCAAGATAGTATATATGTTATCTATGGACATCCAAGGTATGGAGTATCCCTTCTCCCTTATTTTTAGGTTCAGGAAAGAAAATAGGGTGATGGATGGTTTGGTTTAAAGTAAACTCCGATACTATTTTAGGCAAAAAAAAAAAAAAAAAAAAAAAGATTAGTTCTCAAAGAAATCCTTGTCCCTATGAAAATGAGATAGGGTTCACTCACTATAAGAGCTTGCAATTCAGCTACCCTTCTTTGAGAGATCAGAGAAATCAGTAAAACTGTTTTCCATGCTAGGAACCTCAAGTAGGCCAGATTAGCTGGTTCAAGTGGAGCAAGGGTTAGCTTCTCTAACACAAAATTAAGATACCAAGGAGGGACCACCATTTTTGCAGGCATCTTATGCAAAACCCCTTTCAAGAACATTTTGACATTAGACTGGTCCTCGACCAATTAGGCATTATTAGGTCCTTTGCCATGTTTTTACGATGTTAAATAGGGTTTAGCTTAAGTGGACCTTATTTTTATGTACTGATTGTTAATAAACATTTTACAATCTGCATGAAAGCATGTGCTTGATATATAGAAGGACATAGATGTATGTACTTTTCCATTTGATGATGAATATTTTTAGATATACAACATGTCTATAGTGGCCCATAGCTTGTTTTAGACTGTGTTCTAGATTTAATACATGGATTTAGTACTTGGTTTTGCTATTTACTATTTGGATCCAGGCTGGGGTAGTTATTAGCATCATTATAATTACACACTTCTTACTTAGTTTGTGCTTTCAACTTTTCATTTTGATTTTTTCTCTGACTGGACGGAGCATTACTTCTATTTTGCAGATAGACTGATTTTTGAAGAGGCCAACCAGTATTATGTGGTTTTGTATATGCTCTGACAGGTGTTGTAACACATTTTTATTGGATGTACATTTAGTGCCAGATGTTGATTGGTTGTTGGATTATATAAATTATTTTTATCAGTGTATTTTGTTAGATCTGAAGAAGGGCTGTCTAAGACAGAAAGCGCTTATCTGTCTGCATAATTTTTATTGTCATTATTAAAATAATTTACACTCTTGACTTGGTGGATGCACGGAGTTTTTCTCGGTGTGTGTGTATATGTGTGTGTGTGTGTGTATATATATATATATATATATATATATATATATATATATATATATATATATATATATATGTATATATATATATATATATATATATATACACACACACATACATACACACACACACACATATATATATATATATATATATATATATATATATATATATATATATATATATATATATTTAACTCCACAAACCAAGCAAAAGATGCCAAACAAACTGGTAAAACAAAAATGAGCTTGAGAACACAACTCTGATAAAAGTAACTGTTTTATTTTGTTAGCAAAAACGCTTTCGGAGGGCACAGTGTCTCTCCATCAGACAAACATCAAAAAACACTTCCTGGTAAATTTATATACCATCATTAATTATACAATCAAGTTTAATTAATTGCAATTAATTTAATGTCAAATGTCAACTACTAAAATCCTTTGCTCCCAAAAGAAACAAATACATCTGTTACATTAGATAACACAACCACACACTCCGTTTCTAACCATCAATAAAGTACAGCAAACCAAAACAAAAACAAAAACTATAATAAGGCTGCCTTTCCACAAACCAGTACCTAATAAAATTTTAAATTTAAAATGATATTCTGGTAAACATCTCCTTTTAGGTACTGGTTTGTGGAAAGGCAGCCTTATTATAGTTTTTGTTTTGGTTTGCTGTACTTTATTTATTGATGGTTAGAAACTGAGTGTGTGGTTGTGTTATCTAATGTAACAGATGTATTTGGTTCTTTTGGGAGCAAAGGATTTTAGTAGTTGACATTTGACATTAAATTAATTGTAATTAATTAAACTTGATTGTATAATTAATGATGGTATATAAATTTACCAGGAAGTGTTTTTTGATGTTTGTCTGATGAAGGAGAGACACTGTGCCCTCCGAAAGTGTTTTTGCTAACAAAATAAAACAGTTACTTTTATCAGAGTTGTGTTCTCAAGCTCATTTTTGTTTTACATATATATATATATATATATATATATATATATATATATATATATATACATACAAATGTGTGTGTGTATATATATATATATATATATATATATATATATATATATATATATATATATATATATATACACACACAAACACACACGCATAGCCATCCATCCTCAACCCTTTTCCTATATACATATATATATATATATATATATATATATATATATATATATATATATATATATATATATATATAGGCATATAGTGTGTTGGCCAAATTAATAGAAATATCAACAAATTATGGAAATTTCTTAAGTTTCTTTAGTGATGTTCAGTCTGGCTTTTTCAGAAATTCTGAAAATCATTTCAGTTTACTAATGCTTTAAGAAAAAGCAGCATGAAACTAATACATTTTGCATACCTACTTAAAGAGAAATTATGTCATAATAATGCTGCTCCATAGTCTTAAAAATGGGTAAATTGGTTGACTTAACACCGCAAAAACATACAAAAGCTGAGATTCTGCTCAAAGGAGGTGTTCCTGGATCAGAAATCACCAAACTGGAGTTAGTCAGCTGTCTGTCAGCTGAATTCAGAAGAACCTGAATACTGGTGAAGGGTTGTCACCCAGATGTTCTTGCAGATGTGGTCACAGAAGGTCCACAGATGCTTAGGATGATTCATATTTGATCAGAGTAAGCCATAAGAATCACAAGGCATCCTGTAGACAGCAATAGGGGATGCTGGAATAGCAGGGTGTTACAGTGAGTTCCAAAACTGTTTGACAGAGACTTCTGGAGGCTGAGCTTTGAGCTGGCAGACCTCTGAAGAAACAGAAATTGTCCAACCAAATGAAGACAAAAAGACTGGGTAAAGAGTTTCAAAATTAGTCAGAAGATTAGAAATGGTTTGTTTTCAGTGATGAGAGTATAATACAGTGTTCGGATCAACAAGTACAATATGTCAGACAATCTGAAGAGCAGATAAAGGGACATTGTATCTTTCAGTGAGTCAAGCACCCCACTCAATTGATGGTGTGGAGCATTATGAGTGCCTTTGGAAGAGGTCAGCTCTACATTGTTTAGGGAAACATGAAGCAGGAACAGTACAGAACTGTACTACAGCAACATCTGCTCCCTCTTCTGTTTGACTGGGCAATGAAGAAAGGATTTATCGGGACAGGGGACTTCATCTTCATGCACAATGATGGTCCATGTCACAAAGAACAACAAGTGACATGTTTCCTTGAGGCTCATGGTATTGAAGAGTTGCCATGGCTGGGTAACAGCCCAGATATGAATCCAATACAGAACTTGTGGGTTATTCTGAAGTCAGAGATGAAGAAAAAGACCCTAACAAACAATAAGCAACTGACTGATGAACTCATTTTAGCGTGGGTAAGCAATGCTTTATGATTGAACATTGCCATGAACTTATTCTTCTGTGCCTCAGTGAGTTAAATCCTTGATAATGGCCAAAGGGTCATTCAAGAAATATTAGAACATTGTATTGCAATGTTTTCTTATAAGTTCATAGGTGTGAACTAGGCTAATGGCCCTGGAGCCTTTACAAGCCTAGCCCATAGGATTACCATGGCATTGTGCCAACCAACCTTAGTTCCCAGTGCCGCTGTCAAGTAAAGCTACTGGAGTGATCACTGGAGTGAATTTTCTATTACCCATCCACTCATCAAGATTTCTCTTGAAGAGGGCCAGTGAGGAGCTCTGCTTGACATGTATGAGAAGTCTATTCCATATCAAGGGCAGTCCCTGGGTTATGAACCTGTCCCTCCAGCATGTTCTGATGATTGTGGTAATGAGGATGAGGTCTCTGGAGCATGTGGTGCAGAGGGATTGGGATTTCTTCAGATGCAGCATTTCTAACAGAGCTGGGTCAGACATGGCTTTGTAAGTGAAGCAGAGATCGCCTCAAAGTAGGCGATATGAGACCGAGAATAGTTGGAGTTTTTTTTAGTCTGTCCATATAGGACAAATTTTTAAGGCCTAGGATCCTGTTTGTGAGGTACTTTTGTGGCCTCTCCAGTTGTTGCAGGTGTTTAGTGAGGTACATGCCAAATGGGGCATTGTACTCAATGACTGGCCTAATGAGGGAAGAGTAGGGAGAGACAATGATGTCTTTCTTCCTGGATGCAAAACCTTTAGTAATGAGATGTGCCACATAGAAGGACTTTCTGACCACAGTGGCAATGTGGTGGTCAAAAGAGAGGTTTATATAACATTAATTATATTGTTTGTCATTTCATGCACTTGTATTGAGTTATATGGCTAAAGAACAATAAAAACAGACTAGGCAGGTAGTGTTAGTCTTCACAAGGAAAAGCAACAGCTTTGGTAATGCAGCCAGAAAAAACAAAACATAAGGTAGGCTAACTCAACTATTATGTGTTACTGGTATAGTTAGCTTTCTCTTAAGATCTGCTGTATTCTGCTGTTATGGTGAGTGGTTTCTCATGTCGTTTTGAACTCATAGAAGCATATCAATAAACAAAGTACAGACTGCATTTCTTCACTAGGTTTAGCTAATGAAGGTTTTTTCGACTGCATGGTTAAAATGCTTTCCTTTTTATGTCATAGGTATGGCTATCCCTACTAAATCTGTTCAGCAAAGAACGTTCCATCATGAGGTGTATCACAAGCCATTTTCAATTGTATGCACAACAGACTTTGGAAAATGCTAGTATCTCACTTGGATTTTCAAAATTTGTTTCACGACAAGAGTTCTTTAGACAGATAGCAGAATTTGTACAGGAAGATACACTGTTAAAACAGAAATCAGTCTGCCTAGTTAATATTTTCAAGATGACGAGGACTGGGTGAATGAAGCCAATAACAGAGCTGCCCAATGAATCTGTTTTAAACATTTAATAGGCCATTCTAAAGGTGATCTCAGTATGTAATATTTTGTGCAAAATTAAGTAGTTAAGGGGCAGTATGCAGCCTGCTTTCAACCAGCACTCATAGAAGAGCAGCAATCCAGCATAATTATGTTCAAAAATACTAAAAAGAAAAATATGAAGGACAATCACACTGATACTGAGAAATCATTTATTACTCTATACAGATGCATGTTAACTCTGCATCAGGAAAAACATTCAATTGCACAGGTACTGCTTACAGTTCAAATCAGGGAACATTATAAAGGAAGGGATGAAATATAAATTCCATATCACTGGCTTTTGGGGAAAAGCAAGAAAAAAAAAGTATTGTATCCTAAACTGTTTATTTTAAAGTAGGTAGCCTTCTTGATACATATGCGAGTTCATTTCTCCCTTTGTGTAATAAGAATTCCTCTAACTTTAGTTAGCTGCTTCTTTATCTGTAGTTCATCTGTTTTGACACTCAAGCTCTTGGTGATGAGCATCTTATGCATGTCAACTTCATCCCCGATACTACATTCCACTTCCTTAACATCCTAAAGATCTATCTTATCCTCATCCTAACATTTTACTTTGCTTGAATGGCTTTACATTTTTTAACTATGTAGATAAGGGAGCCTGAAGTCCCTGCCAAGCATAACCAGCTTAACTTAACACACATCCTCAACAGAATATCAGAACATTGAAAAAATCATGGAAACATAAAAAAAAATGTTTTTTTTTGTGGTGGAGGGTCAAGTCCCCTGCAACTTCTACCCTCCTGCAACTTATACATACCAACTCCAAGACTGCACTACAGTGGGGAAAGTTCACATTCCCCTGATCCCCACTGTACTAAGATCTCGTATCAAAAAAGCCAGTACTTCTCAATCAGCTAAATTTTGATCAGCTAGACTAGTTTAACCACTTTCACTAAAAACACACCTCAATTAAAACATATGCTTCCACAGACTATGCTGATTGAAGACTCTAGCACAATGGCTGGGACTAAGAGACGTGTACTTCATTTTGCTGTAGAAATTAATGCATGTAGCAACAATGTACAAGATGTGTGTGATTCTACACTGTGAATAGCATGGTCACAAAAGGGTCACAATACTAGGGCATATGGTGCATGCTACTGTCTTCATAATGACATGTAAACCAGAAACCTCATGCAAATGAGCCACATGGTTTATGCAAATTATAATACCCTAAATGGCAGATAGACATACAAAATGAGCTTGCTGCACCACAGCACATACTCATTTTAAATACTGAAATTCATGCTGCACATGACAGGATCAATGTTAGGAGTATCAGCAACGAGTACAACAGCATGGGTCAGCAGCTACTATTACAGACAGTGACTGCATTGTTGCACACTGCAATCATTCAGTCTGAGGGAGGAAGTAAAGACAGCAACTGATATACCATCAACTCACAGACCAGCAAATGGTGGATCAATTCCACATGGAAAGTTAAACTGCAAGCAATCTAGTCTACTTTATGATAATTTTCCCCACTGTGCGATTCTTTTGCAGGTCCTTTTGTGGAAGAGAAGGAGAAGGTGAGAGCAAGGTCACCTCAGACTGTGACACTGCCAACTGCTGCCTCTGGTGCTGGATTACAAGTGGCACCAATTCTACCTCTCAGCAGGGAGATGATGATCCTCTACACGAGGTGACTCTCCTGAAGGGGTGCCATCCATGTCTGTTTCTAAATGGCGGGGCTGAGGCAAAAGCTGCACTTCTGAAAGTGACCAGAGGTGTCTTAACTACTCACCTGGCATCAGTTGTGGAGGGTGTTGACTGTTGAGATGTACTCACAGATAAACACCCGCATCAGGAATATGGAACATGTTTTATCATGGTTAGTGGTGTCCCATGACTAGCAGAATCCAGCAAATGGGCCACTAAGGGATCAACTATTCAGTAACATCGGTTGCCAAGATGAGTGATAGGTTGGTTTGTTATATCCTGGAATCAAGCCACATCAAGACTCCTATACCCATCCTGGTAATTTTCCTTTCTTGTGTGCTATTCTTCATTTCTATTTTCCAATCTTCTCCAACACCACATGCCTGTGCCCATCGACGTTCTTCCACCTCTTCTGTGTATACCTACTCTCTGTCTCAGACTGTGTTCTATATTTGTTAGTGTGCAGCTGCTACCTGAACTTCACATTCTATCCCATTCACAGCCAAACCTTGTTTCCTTCCTCATCAGCCATTAATTTTTAAATCTTACAAGAGGGGCTAATCCCCTAAAAAAATAGCCTTCTCCCCCCAGCTTTCATAATTTAAGGGTACATCAGAATTTTAACTTATGAATTTTTAACTTGCGTATTTTTACCAAAACATTTGTGAAATATTTTTTGTTCTTCTTTTAGCTTCATAGTACATTGCACGTTACACTGTCACCTTGGTTGTGAATAACTTAAGGTTATCCTTGTGTTTGCTTTCTGTTCTCCACTCTTCTAGTTTCCTACCTACCCCAATTCCTCCTCATTTATACGATGAACAGGAGGTTGACACTTTGCTGTACCCACTGAAAATAGAAGTTATGTACTTACCATAACGTTCCATGTGGAGTGTTCATCTCGCCTTTGTTCTTACACATGGGTTCGGAGCCGATCCTCGGCTCTTGCAAGCTCTGCATCGAGAAGAAGCTCGAGACAATCTAATACCCACAATCCCCCTCTGCCTTTACCTCAGATCTAGTTTGCAAGCAAACCAATCTACATAACAGCACATTCATGCCATACATCTATACATACATAAACAGACACATATAAGTATATGTGTATACCAACTATGTACAGAGAATAATGACAGTAGCAAAAATGCTTCTGGCCAGGCATCAAAGAACGTTCTTCCTAAGGGTGGAGGGTGGGACTGTAAGAACGATGAACACTCCACATGGAACGCTATGGTAAGTACATAACTTCTATATGTGATAGTGTTCAATCTCGCCGTTTGTTCTTACACATGGCTAGCGTCCCTAGCTCCTAAATCCTGAGGAACTCACGGCAGGACGTTCTTGAGCACAGTGGAACCAAAGGTTGCCCTGTCCCTAGAAACCTTATCTACTTTATAATGAGAAATAAATGTATGTGGCTTAGACCAGGTAGCAGCCACACAAATAGCATCCAGAGGTAGGCGAGCTGCATGAGCCAAAGACGTAGATATTGATCTTGTGGAATGTCCCTTGGGTTTGTTTAGAAGGGGTTGATTTGCAGAATCGTATACATAGATTATACAATCCGTTAACCACTTTGAAAGAGTTCTTTTGGTAACTGCAAGTCCTTTCCTGCTATCAGCAAAAGCCACAAAGAGTTGATCTGTTTTCCTGTGATCTTTTGTTCTATCCAAATAAAACCTTAGCTGTCTGTGAACATCCAATTTGTGTAACATATACTCCATTTTGTTGGAGTGGTTTTTGAAGAAAGTGGGTAATTCAATGGACTGATTAATGTTGCTAATAGAACACACTTTAGGGAGGAAGGATGAATTGGTTCGAAGAGAAACTCTGTCAGAGTGAAAGATCAGATAAGGGTGCTTGATGGAGAGAGCCTGAAGTTCAGATACTCGTCTAGCAGAAGTAATGGCTACCAGAAAAAGAGTTTTCCAGGACAAAAATTTTAATGGGCAAGAAGAGGCAGGTTCAAAGGGGGGCAACATTAATTTAGATAGTAACAAATTTAGACTCCAAGGTGACGGAGATCTGACCGAGGTCTAATATGAAAAACTCTTTTTAAAAAGGCTTTACAAAGTCTGTGAGCCATGATAGGAGCTCCACACTCTTCCACATGGAAATTCGAAATGGCAGCCAATTGAACTCTTAGAGTAGCAGGAGAAGCACCCTGATGAAATAAGTCTGTTAAGAACTCTAAAATCTTATTCAAAGGAGCTGTAAAGGATCAACGTGGTGTGTATTCCCAGAATACAAACCGCTTCCATTTGCTAGTATATGTTTTAGTAGTGGAAGCCTGCCACTAATATATTCTGGACTGCTGGTGACAAGAGATCAGACCTGGCTAAGTTAGAATTGGAGCAGCCAAGCTGCTAGATGGAGTGACAGAAGCGCGGGATGGGGAACCCCTGATGAGTGAGTCAACAGATCCGGCTCTGGGTCCAGAATCCAGTGAATTTTCAGGGAAGGAAACCAAATTTGACGAGGCCAGAATGGAGCAATGAGAATTATCATCCTGTGAAGGTTCCTGGCTTTCTGGAGAAATTTCGTATCAGAGGAAATGGAGGAAATGCGCAGGAGTCCCGGGGCCAATCAGAACCAGTGCGCCCCTGGGGACTTCCGGTAATAGGGCAAAGTAGCTCCTGCATTTGGCGCTCATTGGAGACGCAAACAGGTCGCAGGAAGGCTGGCCCCATGTGCGAAAAATCCTTTTCGCCACTGACTGTTTCAGAGACCACTCAGGCGTAGCAGAATTGCTCTGCTCAGCCTGTCGGCTATGACGTTGGATGACCCCGGATGTGCTGCTATTAGAAAGCGACCGTGGACTCTGCCCACTGCCAAATTCTCATGGCCTCTCTGCATAGTTGATAGGACTTGGTTCCCTTGTTTGTTTATGTACCAGACTACCGACATGTTGTCCGTCTGAACTGCAATAGTCCCTAGAGGAAGAAGGGGAGCAAAGTGTTGCAACGCTAGAAACACTGCCCTCAACTCTAGAACATTGATGTGCAGATTGTACTCCAAATTGGTCCATTCGCCTTGGACTGTCTGTCCCAAGATGCCCCCACCCTATCAGGGAAGCTTCCGTGGTCACCGTAACTGTGGGCGGTAGCACAAACGGCCTCCCTGGGAAAGGTTGCACGCTTGGAGCCACCAGTTTAGGTCTGTTTTGCAAGTCTTTGTTATGAGAATCTCGTGTGTTAGAGGTAGTTGTTGAAATGACCATTGAGCAAACAGTAGCCATTGTAGAACTCTCATGTGCAGCCTTCCCAGGGAATTGCAATAAGGGAGGCTGACATGAGGCCCAACACCTTCAGTACTAGTTTTGCAGGAGATTTCCTTGACAAGAGTAGAAGACGATGTGAGTCTGCAGTGATAATATCCTTTCTGGGGAAGCCTCAGAATTAATTGACGTGTTTAACTCTGCTCCTATGAACAAGATATTTTGTGATGGCTGAAGTAAGGATTTTCCAAATTTACGGAGATCCCTAGGTGAACACACAGTTGAAGAACATAGTCTCTGGCCTGCAGTAGTTGACGCCGGTGGTGGCTGAAAGGAGCCAGTCATCCAGATACGGAAACACCTGGAATCCCTGACGCCTCAAGTGAGACGCTACCACTGCCATGCATTTGGTGAAGACCCTGGGGCTGAGGTCAGACCAAAGGGCAGGGCTCGAATTGAAAGTGACTGGCTCCCAGCCGGAAGCAATGATCTCTGGATGCCCTGGCCATTTTGATGTGGTAGTATGCATCCTCTAGATCTATTGAGCACATCCACTCGTCCTTCTGTAGAAATAGAAGGATCGATTGAAGCGTGACCATTCGGAACTTTTCTTTCTTGACGAAAGTATTGAGGTAACTCAGGTCTAGAATGGGCCTCCAGTCCCCTGTTTTCTTTGGAACTAAAAAGAACCTTGAGTAAGTCCCGAATCCTTGCTGGTCTGCTGGGACTGGCTGGATGACTCTTTTTTCTAACAACTTTGAAATTTCTAAAGCTGCTGGCTCTCGGATGGGGTACATCTGGGAGTCTTTTCTTTGGAATGGGATAGGATAGGAAGGGTATGGTGTAACCTCTGGTAACTACGCTTTTTACCCAATTGTCTGTAGTTATATCTTGCCAGGCCTGAGGGTAAAAGCACTGCCTCCAGAGCAGGACAGTCGGGCCTCCTCTCAGGAGTGCTGGAAAGGTTTACCAGGAAGTGTATCCCTGTCACCTTGATGTTGCGGACCCCCTCTGCTGCCAGGGCGGCGTCTTCCACCTCTGCCCCCTCCTCTGCCTCTAGAGGCATCACCCTGTGTGCCCGGAAAGACCCTTGATTTTGTTTCAAACCACATTTTCCCACCGCTGCCCTTTGGGGTACGGTCTGGTTGGGGTGGAAAACGGACTCGACAGCAGACAGAGTCTTTCCCTCTTGTTCACACCGGTAAGGGTCTCCTTTACCTTGGGGCCAAAAGAGTGGCACCGTCAAATAGGAAGACTTGAAGGCTTCCAAAGGAGCATAGGCATCCAGGATTGTGAGCAATCGCTGAAGTTGCTGCCCAACCTTCGCCGCGAGTAGGAAATCAGCCTCATGGACGAGTTAACAATTGATGTTAGGTTGCACTGTCACTTTCTCTGAGACAGCTGCATCTGTAGTACCCTGGAGGGTATCTCCCAACTCTTTGACTAGATCCCTCTGCAGACGAAATGGGTCAAATAGTTCAGGGACCGCATGGAAAAAGCCGCTGAACTAAAAATGCGCTTCCCATATCTATCCATCGTCCTAGAATCTTTATTAGGCGGATGGACAGACGAAGACTCCGACATCTCCTTTTCGTGGCTGCAGCCACCACCATAGCGTCTACTGGAACTCCTTTAGTAAGGTAGGACTTATCCTGAGGTGCTGTGATGTACTTGTTCGGTTTCCTAGGAACAGGTTCCACTGTGTCAGGAGCCTCCCACGCGAAAGCAATAAGTTCCATTAGTTCGTCAAGGGCGGAGGACGAGGAGGAGGAAGGGCGAGCACCAAATGCCTTCAGCAGAACTGACTCATCCTCAGAAGGGGGAAGGGACTGCCAGTCACCTCTGTTTCAGGATCTCCAAAATGTCTGAAAAAGAGACCTCTTCTGAAGGTGACTTAGGGACCCCTCCGACTCATCTAAGTCAGTATCAGATGTTATGGATTCCTGTGGAGAATCCAAGTGTCTCCTCTTACACAGTCTCTTCCTAGGGACTTCCTCGTGGGGAGCATCCAAGAAGCCTCGAGGAAGAGGGGCACCTCCAGGGGTGGCTGAGACACTGGTGCCTGACGCTTGGATGTGGCCGTGGGTGCAGATGAAGACAAAGGCCCTTTATGGGGAGGAGAAACTGCTTCCACTGATGTGGTTGTCTGGGTAGACAACACCTTCCTCATCAGGTCCGAAGAGTCTCCGGCTCAAGAAATGGGAAGAATCCCGACACGGGCACGGCATCGACTCGATCCGCGAACCGACACGCCGGTTCGACTCGCCCTGGAACCAAGAACAGACCGTCGGCTCCAAGACTCGTCGAGGTGAGGGGAACAGACCGAGAAAAGGACGGTTGTGGACCTGAGGGCTCCACAATCAGCAGATCAGCCTCTCCCGGCACCAAAGACTGAATCGGTCTCGGAGGAGGAATGGATGGAGATACAGGAAGGCCTTCAGGTTTCGACAGCAGCTGTGTGGAAACCGAAATAAGTTTAGAGAGGGTCAATGCTCCAGCAGCTTCTGCCCCACACGATCCACATCGACATCCGAAAGTTTAGAGGAAGAACGGGTCGAAGGAACCGAAGACTGAGCCGACCTCAATATGGCCGGAGGGAGTTCCATCACCGGTTCCAAGACTCGAGGCTCAGGAACCGACACCAGTTGAACACTGTCTGTGGAACCGTGATCTAACCTTTGAAGAAGAGCTCGGAGCCGATGACTTGGGCGTCTTCGATTCCTTAGAGGACTTCATGCCTGGTCAGAAGCATCCAAAGCCTCTTGGAAAGCTGGTTTCAAAGACCCCTGTCCATTAGTTTCCTGACCCTCCCACTGAAAGAGTGACAGATGGAGCAATCCTCTTGTAAGTGGAGAGGGCCAAGGCAGTAGACACAGGAACTATGGTTGTCAGTGACCGACATTTTTTGGCCACACTGACAACGCTTGAAACCAGACTTTGCCTTCTCAGACATTGTAGGTAATAAACAAATCCAGAAAGAAATACACAGTCAAACAAATAGTCACAATCAGGTAAATGTCAAATCCGTATAAATTTGTCTCAATATAGTAGTATATGGAAAGGGTGTAGGCCCGTACAAAAATACCGATAAAAGGTTAACGGTACCAAAGAATTACGGAACCACAACACAATCACACAAGGTAATACTGACAATATCAAGTTAAATAGAATTCTCAATAAAATACAACAAAAAGTTATATCTTAGCTTAGAAAACCCTCGAGCTAGCTCCCAACGATGCGAATGCAGCAGCGGCAAACTAGATCTGAGGTAAAGGCAGAGGGGGATTGTGGGTATTAGATTGTCTCGAGCTTCTTCTAGATGCAGAGCTTGCAAGAGGATCGGCTCCGAACCCATGTGTAAGAACAAACGGCGAGATTGAACACTATTACATTTGGTCTATCTGGCAGCCACCATGATGATGTTCTTGTGCAGGACAAGTGCGAGATGCAGCTATTTCATGCTCCAAATTGTTATCAGCAGTGCGCACTGATTCAGCCACATGTGTATGTGTTGTGTGTGTGTGTGTTATATATATATATGTGTGTGTGTGTATGTGTCCGCACGCGTGCCTTCTGTGGATGGTTGGGCACCGGGCTGGCAACTCGACACTGTAAAACTCCACTGCCAATCATGAGCAGACAGGTGATCTGCTGTGGCGACCCCTAACTGGGAAAAGTCGAAAGAAGAAGCCTGCCTTAGATATGACACAGATCACATCAGTCACACATTCTTCTGAAGCTATGTTCCTGATAATGAGTAACCTTATGCTGTGTCTCTCATTATTGCTGTTTCTCTAATTATACAGTCCACTGTTTAGTCTGCCAGCACTATTCACTGTCCAATACAGGTCTAATTAGCACTGCAACTCTTCATGTAGCAGCATCCTCAAAAATTAGTGCTGTACTCCTCTGTAGTGCTTGTCTGAATTCTGGTCATTAACTCTGCGTTAATTCTTGGAGGACAGCCTTAATACATTGGAGGATGAGATGCCAAATAAAAGTTTACTTGTTTGGAAAGCATGGTTAATAGTATGTATATGTATATGTATATATATATATATATATATATATATATATATATATATATAATATATATACTTGTCTCTAATTCACCAGAAGGGTGATAGTCTAGTACAACACAAATAAGACTTTGGAATGTTATGTCCATTTACAGATAATATTAATGGCAAGAAACATAATTTATTTATCATTTTGCCTACTTATAGACAAGAAAACCTATGCAAATGGTGTCCATGTCTGTAGAGTTATCAAATTTACACCAATGATTTAAAAAAATATGAACTGTAGCTACACAGAGGATATGTTTATTGTAATCGCCATGTATTTGTCATGCACCATTATGAATATTTGTTGCTACAGATGATATTTATCTTTAATTCCAGTTTTCAAGGAATGCCTATCAATATTTTTGTTACTTTCCCAGATTTCATGCACAGTGTATTTGCCTGCTCAGAAAATGTTACTCTCTGGTACCATGTGTGTTAAGTTCTTCTGCTTCCTGAACTGCCAGCTTTTACTACAGTGGACAATTTCCACATAATTTAGTATGACCATCATTGTTTCCATTTCTTGACCCTAAGAAAACAAAGCTGACCCAGCCACTATATGAAGATTTTGTTACATACTAGATACTTACTTTCACAGTGATAAGTATTAAGATAGAACTGAGTCCTGTTGAGTTTAACAAAGTCTTTGCGAGTGGCCATATTTTACGTAGCATCATGTGTATGTATTGGAGCTTTTGGTGAGCAATGAATTCACAACATAACTGTTGTATGGCTTTATTGTTTTTCTGTGAGCTTTTCATTTAATGAACACATTACAGCTGCTTACCAACACGTCTGCACAAGATTAAGACAGCTCAGCCTATTTATCTTCACATCATATCATACTACTAAATCATGTTCATAATACAATTCTCTACTTGGGGTATTTCTGCAATTACAATGCATCATCATTTGCTGGGCAGCATTTACATACTTTGACCATTTTAGGTCACAAAGATGTATAAGGATAGCTCTTAACTATCTCTGATTTTGTAGAACATCCCTGCTTTTGCCCCTTATTATTGCCCTGTCCTTCGTAAAAAATGCTTGATTTTTTGAAAACTTACTCAGGATTACAGTTAGTCAATAACAACAGACATTAGAATTTCATACTGTGTGTTCAGAAAATGCATGCTGATGCAGAACCTTTTGTTCTCTAACCATTTAAGTGAATGAGAGTAGTATTTAAAATTGTCCTTAATTTTGATCCCCCCTTTATTTTTTGGCTTTGTCCCCGATTCTTGAGCAAAAAAACTTGGAATCTAATGCTCCAAGTTTAATAAGCTAAATAGCCAGGCAAAAACGTCAAAACACTGTCCAGGTTATATGCCTGCATACAATTTCACAGCCCCATTTAGATAGGAGTTCACGATTTTGGCATGAGATTTACATTGTAGTTATTTCTTCGCACCATGTTACAAATATCAAATTTAAAAGCCACAAATATGAAAAACTCCAAGTTATGGACATGTGGAGCATAAAAAAAAATCAAAAGTTAAGTTCACAAAGTTTTTGGCAACTACCCTTCTTCAGTGTGTACATTGAAGAAGGGTAGTTCCTGAAAGCTTTGTGGCCTTAATAAAGGTGTGATTTTTTTATGCTCAGTGTGTCCGTAACTTGGAGTTTTTCAAATTCATTGTTTTTATTTGGATCTCCAAGGACAGTTAACCTTAGTGCTGGTCTGTTTGTTTGGTTTACAAATACCAAATTTCTCATAAGCAAACTTTTTTATTTTTCTAGAGTTTCAGAAAATTTTGTAGTACAATCACTGCAGTGAAAAGTGTTAAAAGAACAAATAATCTGAATAGACAAATATTTGTACTTAAATTTATTTCAAATTTTTCCATCTTTGAAGTGTTGTGTTTTAACAGTACTGTTCAGATATTTCTTAGCATCTTTTTCTTTGATGTATAACTGTGTGACATTATATATGATATTCTGTCTGATTATTCAGCCATCCATCTACCCCTCCCCATCCATTTTCATTATCTACATTATCCAGCTCAGCTTGGTAGAGAAACAGAGCCTATACTGACAAGCAAGTGCTGCATGGCAGAAAACCATTGCTTGATGGGATGCTAGCCCTCTGAAGAACACATTCACATTTACTCGCATCATACATTAATCTCACACACACAACCACCTAGGAGCAACTTTTAATAATATTACTGATTTACTAGCAGAGCCTGGCAAAAACAAGCACATACATGAAGAAATCGTGCCAACTACACACAGAAGGCAACCCAGCTAGGAACAAACTGAACAAAGCACCATGAGGTAGTAATGCTAACTACTGCATATGTGATATTGCTTGTTTATTTACTTCACAGCTTTCTATGCCATGTATATGAATTTCTGCTGCATTTGTTTGGTCTCTTCTTTTGTCAGAAATAATATTTCTAGGCACAGCATTTAATGTAAACTATTCTTATAAGGTTCAAGAACTGTGCTAAGACTAGCCTGTAAGTTGCACCATGATGCAGTTATCTACAAATATGACAAATCTTAAGTTTATTACCTTGTCTTAGTCTGTTATACTAAGTAGTTTAGTGTAGTCCCTGGAGCTCTACAATTACACTCTTAAATCAATGGAAATACAGGCTTGTTGAGCTTTTGTAGTGCATGTGTGCCATGATTATGCACTGATATTACAAAAAAGACAAAGCAGTTAAGCTATTTTATAGTGCACATCCAGTCTTAACAATTGTTAAGCACCACCTGCTTCAGTTGCTAAAATTGGGTATTGTCCTAGACAGTAAAAGCTACCTGTGCTACCCAGAAAATGACAGCAGAAACATTAGAAACAGATTTCTTTCTGGCCAATGTCTTTTCCAGTAATATGTCCCTGACTTTCCCTAATATAATACAATGCATTGACATAAGACTGTGCTCACTAAGTGCTTTATGGCTTTGAAACCCAGCAAAATACTGACAGCTTTTTTTCTGTAACCAGTAGTACATAGAGCAGATAAAGCTCCATGTACTGCAAAGAATCATGATAACATCTTTGATCATAACCTCTATGTGTTCTCATCATGGATTCCAAGATTCACCTCTTGAACTTTGCTCTTGAGGGGAATTTCTTGGTATCCAAGTCTTGAACACATAGTAAGCAGGTTATGATAGGTCACTCAATCACTGTCCTCTCTATTATGCATGCCTTTCAACACTGCTAAGCTCTAGCTTTGTGCTAGAGAAATAACAATAGTAAAGGGCTACCAGAGAATAGTGGCAGAAACCAAGAGAAAAGCTTTAAAAGAAAGTCTTCATTCAGCCATTTTTGGTATAATGAAGTGTTCAACATGTTTTTAAGTTTTTTATTCTATATGCTAGTGTTCTGTACTGGCCGTTCTCTGTGTGGCAATAGTATGTGTGTTATAGCTTTGAAAGCTGAAAAACATTTTACTCCTATACTTTTTTCTTTGTCTGCTATAGTGCCTGGACATTGTTTAAGCTCAAGTAATTACAGACAATAAGGAATGTTTTTTTTCAGACATAAACCCATTGTTAAGTATTCTCCCTCAAGATTAATTTCTTGATGTCAGTGTCTTGAACGCAAACTAGTTATGATTAGAGACTCAGACATAATCTTTGTTAAGAGTACCTATTAAATCCCCACTGGAGAATGTCAGAGGTTATGGGAATGTAATTGCAAGTGCTAAAGTTGGTCACCTTCTTCATCACTGCAACTGCAAGGGGTATTTGTAGGGCCAATTAGTCAAAATCATAAGCCAGATACCATACTTCATAACAAATAACTGTATAAGTTGCAGCATTTTGAAAACAAGAAGTAAATGAATGCACAATTCATTGAAGACTGTGTAATGACCATTTTCCTGAAATAAACCATAGTACATAACTTCTCCTCAAATATCTCAATAAAATGAAAAAAAATATTATTTAATGTTCTGCCCTACATATATTTCCAGTTCTGTGGTTGCCATATTCCAGGGAAAGTACCAAAGAGACTTCACTGTCAGTGGTCACTTTTGTCTAAGATATATTAACCTTAGAGTGAGAATATTTAAGTTTCAGGGGTTTGGATTGGCTTGTCTCCACTTTGTGGGTGGGGGGGCTTGCCTTATAAAAATGATTTTATAAACATGTTACAGTAGCCTGCATTACTTACATGTTTAAATACTTGTTATAGGAGTTTCTAAATGCTACAGCTCATGACATATGAGGAATTACTGCTGAGCATTTGGATTAGAACCTTTAGATCTGGAGCAGATCTATTGGAAGGGCCTTACAGAAATGTTGAGTCAGTGACTGGAGCATAAAATTGTATAATGGTCTCAAAAAGCTGCATATCTGCACTACTACATGAAGACAACCAGTTAGCAGCTATTTAAACAATAATAAATACCCAGAAAGATGAAAACTGAAAATAGCAATGTAGGAAGCAGGTGAACAGCATTGTGCACTTTAGAGCTAGGAAAATACTTTTTTTTAAGAAGGAATAAAGTTATCATAAGTTCAGAGATGTGTCTTATATTAATTGTAATTTTATTGAGCTGCACCATGATTTCTGACTATTTGTAAGTGTTAATATTCTCTTAGTGACAGCTTGCTGCTGACTATGTTGCACCTTGAAGTGTAACATGAGTGAGCTACCAGCTGTGTGGGTAATTTCTTTCCTGAAAGTCTACAATACTTTATGCTAGCCAGTGTATGTGTAGACCTTATGGTTCTTCCCAAGGGATTTTTTCAGCTTAATGCCAAAACAATGTTGGAAAATAAAAAAGAACTATAAACAGTAATAGGTTCATAGGTTCACAGGAGGTTACTAGCCTAGCAGCCGTAGAACCTTTACAAGACTAGCCATGTTAATTCCAAGTATTCCCATTTGTTCTTTTTGGGTAGTTTGCAGAACGTATTTGCGAACAGAGCAGGTCTGTGATCAAGACCACCTACCCCCATCCATGAGGGACATGGGTGCCACCACAGGGGTGAATTTGCAGACTCCCAACCAATTATTTAGGTTGTGTTTGAATAGATTAGACAATAATTAGACAGTCTTAATTATAATAGTATTATTATTTATGCATGATAAATGAATGATTGAAGGATTGTCACTCACTCGAGACCAAGTTATACTTTGTTATTTATAGAAAGTGAAGCTTACTTTTATAGCTTTCTAGTAAATACTCAGCTGATATTTCCATTGTAGTAAAATAGAAGTCATGTACTTACCATAACGTTCCATGTGAGTTGTTTATCTCGCCTTTATTCTCACTGATGGGTTCGGAGCCAATCCTCGTCTCCGACACGGCCGATAGCAAAGCTCAAGGTTTACCAGTAGCTCGAGACCAAGCCCCTTATCCCACAATGCACTGCTGGAATTACCTCAGATCTTGTTTGCTATGAGTAACAGTATTTACATATATATATATATATATATATATATATATATATATATATATATATGTACACGCAAACATATACATATCCTTTTATGTATTTCTACCAAGAACAATTCCCAAAGGGGAAAAGAAATAGTGAATAACCAGGATGGTACTAGCCTCTAATTCAACAGTCAGCCAGGAGGGAGAAGGAGGGAGGGACATGAGAATAAAGGCGAGATAAACAACTCACATGGAACGTTATGGTAAGTACATAACTTCTATATGTGAAGTTGTTAAATCTCGCCGTTTATTCTCACTGATGGGTAGCGTCCCTGGCACCCTGAATCCTGGGTGGCTCATGGGAGTATGTTCCTCAGTACCATAGAACCAAAGGAAGACCTATCCCTTGAAGCCTTATCCACTTTGTAATGCGTGATAAAGGTATGAGGCTTAGACCAAGTGGCTGCAGTGCAAATATTGTCAAGGGGCAATTTAGCTTGAAAAGCAGAAGATGTAGATACGGCTCTGGTAGAATGAGCCTTAGGTTTGTGTGTTAATGGCATGCTCGCATTTTCATAAACAAAGGATAAGCAATCGGATAACCATTTAGATAAGGTTGTTTTAGCTACGGGATTGCCTTTTCTTGCTTCAGAGAAGGATACAAAAAGTTGATCTAATTTTCTAATATCCTTAGTTTTGTCAAGATAAAATCTCAGCTGTCTGTGAACATCACGTTTGTGCAGCATGTATTCCAATTTGCTAGAGCGGTTGGGAAAAAAGACTGGCAGCTCAATGACCTGATTGATATTTGATTCAGAACAGACTTTAGGTAAACATGAGGGGTTTGTTCTGAGAGATACTCATCATGTAAGGTGGTCTGATAGATAATGCTTGAAGTTCTGACACACTGCGGGCAGAAGTAATGGCCACAAGAAATATTGTTTTCCAGGATAAAAATTTGAGATCACAAGAAGATGCTGTTTCAAAAGGAGGAAGAATAATTTGAGACAGCATAAGGTTTAAATTCCAGGGAGAATAGGGAATTTTGATCGGAGGTCGCCTTTAAGAAAAGTCTTAGATAATTTATGGCCCATAACATTTGAGCCACCAAAACCAAGGTGAAAATTTGAGATGGCAGTTAACTGAACTCGAATTGTAGCAGCTGCTGCTCCTTCCTTAAAATTTTTTGTCAAAAATTCTAAAATAGAAGATAGCGGAGCTTGGAAAGGGTCAATGTTCTGTGTGTTGGTCCAAATTGAGAACCATTTCCATTTACTGCCATATAATTTCCTGGTAGATGGCTTGTGAGAAGACAAGAGAATTTGTCTTTTATATTCTGAAATTGAATGAAGCCTAGCAATTAGGGGAAGTGGATTAGCCAAGCAGTCAGTTTCAGGGACTGCAGTGAAGGATGAAGGTCCCCTGATGGGTGCGTCAGAAGGTCCGGAACTGGGTCCAGGATCCATGGACCTTCCAAAAGATGATGGTGGAGAAACGGAAAACAAATCTGTAGAGGCCAGTAGGGGGCTATGAGTATAGCAGTCCTTCCCAGCAATTTTGCTTTCTGTAAAAATCTGGGTATTAATGGGAAGAGTGGAAATGCATAAAGGAGACCAGGGGGCCATTCTTGTAGAAGTGCATCTCTCTGTAGATGACCGGAAGGTGGTATTAGGGCAAAGTAGCTTCTGCATTTTGAATTGATGTGGCTGGCAAAAAGGTCGCAGCAAGGCTGGCCCCATCTGCGGATTATCAACTCTGCAACCTGTTGTTTGAGAGACCACTCATGAGGGAGCAATATCGCCCTGCTTAGTTTGTCCGCTATCACGTTGGATTTCCCCGGGATGTGAGTTGCTAAAAGAAAATGCTGGGATGACACAGCCCATCGCCAGACCCTGAGGGCTTCTCGACAAAGGGGGTAAGATTTGGTTCCACCTTGTTTATTCAAGTACCAGACTACCGACATGTTGTCTGTCTGAATTGCAATAGTTCCCAGAGGAAGAGAGTCGTGAAAGTACTGCAACGCCAGAAGTACTGCTCTCAACTCTAGAACACTGATGTGCATATGTAATTCTTGATCTGTCCATGTGCCTTGGGCAGTCTTTCCCTGAAAATGCCCCCCCACCCTATCAGGGAAGTGTCCGTGGTCACAGTGGCTACTGGGGGGGGGGGCAAAGGGTCTTCCGATTGTGACATGAAGAGATGTCAACCACCACCGAAAGTCTCTCCTGCAAGAATCCATGATGAGAATCATGTGGTGCATCGGTAGTTTCTGGTAAGACCACTGAGTGAATAGGAGCCATTGAAGAATTTGCATATGCATCCTTGCGAGTGGTATAGCCAGGATTGCTGCTGCCATCAAACCTAGTACTTTCAATACCTCTGCTGCTGTAGCTCTGTTCTTTGACACCAGTAAGCTGACATTTTGGTGGAGAAGAGAGACTCTTTCGACAGGGAGACATTGAGTGGTAGTTGAGGTATCTAATTCTGCTCCTATAAAAACGGTCTGCTGCGATGGCGATAAGGCAGACTTTTTGAAGTCGACTGTAATGCCCAATTGATGGCAGAGTGTCAGAGTGTATTGTGTTGCCTGAGGAGTCAATTGATGCCTGGTGGCAGCGGTTAGGAGCCAATCGTCTAGGTATGGAAACACCTGGAATCCTAGACATCTTAGGTGAGCCGTGACCACTGCCATGCATTTGGTGAACACTCTGGAGGCTGTGGTGAGTCCAAAGGGCAGGGCTCAAAACTGGTAATGACTGGCTCCCAGCCAGAAGCGCAGATGATCTCTGGAGCATCTGTTCATCTTTATGTGATAGTACGTGTCCTTGAGATCTATGGAGCACATCCAATCGCCTTTTCCTAAGAAGGGAAGAATGGACTGAATTTTGACCATTCGAAACTTCTCTTTCTTTATGAACTGGTTGAGTCTGCTGAGGTCCAAGATAGGTCTTCAGTTCCCTGTTTTCTTTGGTACCAAAAAGAATCATGAGTAAGTTCCGAATCCAACTTGGTCTGCTGGGATTGGTTGGATGACTCTTTTTCTAGCAATCTGTGGACCTCTACAATTGTTTGTTCCCTGAGATTGGGTGGAACATCTGGGATTCTCTTTACAGGAATGGGAGGGGAAGAGAACGGAATGAAATATCCTCTGGAAATGATGCTTTGTACCCAAGTATCTGATGTTATGTTTAGCCAGGCTTCTGGGTACAATGACAAGCGACCCCCAACTGCCTCCAGAGCCAAACAGTTGGGCCCCTTTTCAGGGGAGCTGGTAGGGCTGACCGGAGAACTGACCCCTGTCACCCTGTTGATGTGGACCCCCTCTGCTGTGGGGGTGGCGTCTTCCATTATAACCCCCTCCTCTGCCTCTAGAGGGGGTTTCTCCACTTGTGTCCTGAAAGGCTGCCTGTGCTTTTCAGAACCACATTTTCCCTCCCCAAGGGCCCTTGGGGTAGGGCTGAGTATGGGTTGAAAAACAGACTCCAACGGCAGATAAGGTCTTGCCTTCCTGCTCACACCTGGTTAAAGTTTCCTTTACTTTGGGCCCAAACAGTGATGAGCCATCGAATGGGGTATTAATAAAGGAAGACTTAATGGGTTCTGCAAAAGAACAAAGACGCATCCAGGCTTGTCTTTGAAGAGCAATGCCCGAACTAGCAGCTCTACTCGAACTATCAGCTGCATAGGATATGAGACGTATGGAGGAGTTTATCACTGAGTTTAGGGTAGCGAGCTGGGCATTGCCTTTGTCGGCCACCCCTACAGCTACCGTACCCTGGAGAGTATCTCCTAGCTCTTTCAGGAGATCTCTCTGTAGTCTCGTAAAATGGGTTATGTAGTTCAGTGATCGCAGAGAAAAAGTCACTGAAATAAACATGCACTTCCCATATCTATCCATGACCCTAGAATCTCTGTTAGGGGTATGGATAGAGGTGGATGTCTCAGATACTTCCTTTTTGGTGGCTTCAGCTACCACCATGGCATCAACAGGCACTCCCTTTGTCAAAAATGGCTTGTCCACTGGGGCAGACATAATTTTGTTGGGTTTACGAGAAACAGGTTTCATGGCCTCTGGTGACTCCCACGCCTTACGAGAAATCAGTTCCATGAGCTCGTCATAAGGCGGAGACACCCAAGAAGTGGAAGGTTGAGACCCAAAAGCCTTCAAGAGCACAGACTCATCCTCAGTAGAGGTCTTGGACTGCCAATCGCCCCTCTAAGGATCTCTAGTATCTCTGCAAAGGAGATATCCTCAAAGGGGGATCGAGGGGACCCTTCTGACTCATCTAAGTCTGTGTCAGATGTCAAGGACTCCTGTGGGGAGTCTAAGAGCCTCCTCTTGCACAATCTCTTCCTGGGCACCTCCTCAGTGGGGGGATCTAGGGAGGTCTCAGAAGAGTAGGGGATGCCCTGTGGGGGTACTTGAGGCTCAGGGTCTCTATGCTTAGAGGGACTGGTAGATGAAGAAGCAGACACAGGAACTTGAGGGGAGAAGGGAAAGCTGAACCGATGCAGATGTTGTCTTTGGAGACAAAACTCTCCTCATAGCATCGAAGGTACCATGACTCTGATGAGGAGGAGTGGACGGACCTGAGAGTACTGTCCAATCCTCCCACACTGAAACCCTGGGCTCCAAGCCCGAGGTAGGAGCCGAGCTCATCCAGGCCAAAGCCCTGAGAGGAAGAGTCGGCACCGACAAATCGGTTCAACTATCCTCCTAAGACCCAATGGGAGAGCGTCGGCTCCTAGAGTCCGCGGTCGGTGCCGAGGTCATCCGAGTAGATGGAGCCAATAACACCAGTGTGGGTATCGGCTCCAAGGGTTTGACAACCAAGGGTTCAGTTTCCTTCAGCTCTGAGAGTCCAGTACGGCTCGGAGGAGGAGTAGACAAATCCAGCTCCATGGTCTTCGGCACCGATGAGCTGGTTGGGGCTGACAACAATTTGGCAAGTCCTGGTGCCTGTAAAAGCTTCTGTACTAGCCGATCCATGTCCAAATCTGAAAGGCTGACTGAGGACTTAGCTGAATGCACCGAAGGTGCTGATTGGAGCAGAGGGGAAGAAGGAACTTCAGAGACTGGCTCCAATACCGAGAGCTGGCTCTGAATCAAGGGTACACTCAGTTCCGATGTCTGTGGAATCATAGGCCCTCCTTCTGAAATTTTTTTCTTTTTTGTCACTTTGTCCGATGATTTGGATTTTGAGGATTTGAAGGCTGTACTAGTACCCTCATGGCTACTCATCACTTCAGAAAAAGATTGCTGTAGCAGTCCCCTGTCTATAAGTTTCCTCCTTCTCTCCAAGAGGACTCTTGAAGAGAAGGAGTGACAAATGCTGCAGGTATCTTGGAGGTGTTTAGCCCCCAGACACTAGACACATTGAATGTGTCCATCAGTGATGGACATTTTCTGCCCACAATCTGGGCATTTCTTAAATCTGGATTTAGGATGGGATTTCTCCTTATCATCCGACATATTTAAATAAAACAAACAGTAAACTGCAAAAGGTAATAAAGTCCTTATTCACTAGTAAAAATCCACAACAATTGATGAGGGAAAGGCAGTCCATACAGCCTACCTTGACCTTGCAAAGGCTTTTGACACAATACCCCACTCGGGTATTGTAGAAAAACTTACCAGCTTAAATGTAAACCCATATGTCACAAGATGGGTTGCAAACTGGCTTAAGGACAAAACCCACAGGGTTAGAGTTGCTGGCACTATGTCAGACTCCAAGCCGGTCACAAGTGGTGGCCCACAGGGCTCGGTCCTTGGCCCCCTATTGTTCGGCATCTACTTCTCAGAAGTACAGGCCAACATGGGAGGACTTTGGCTGACAAAATTTGCAGACGACTGCAAACTGGGCGCCATAGTGGAAAGTGCATCGGACACGGATATCCTTCAGAAGGGACTCACGGAAACAGATAGCTGGTGCCAGAGCCATGGCCTGAAGTTAAACGCCAAAAAATGTATAGTCATACCCTTCGGGAAAAACAAGGTAACCCCAAGCTACCATATAGGTGGCAATCCACTAAGCACAGAAGAGGTTATCAGGGACCTGGGGACCCAGGTTGACAGTGGCCTTTCTTTGACACTCACGTTGCTAAAGTGGTTAGAAAGACCTTCTACATTGCCCACCTGATCATGAAGGGATTCACATCCAGATCTAGTGAGGTCATTGTTCCCCTGTACTCTTCACTTATCAGACCAATGATCGAGTACAATGCCCCATTCGGGATGTATCTCACCCGACATCTGCAGCAATTGGAGAGACCCCAAAAGTTCATCACCAAAAGGATAAAGGGACTCCAAAATCTGTCATATGCTGCCAGATTGAAGAAACTCCAGCTCTATTCAGTTGCATACCATCTGCTCAGAGGTGACATGTGCCTGACATACAAGGCCATGTCCAACCTGGAATTAATGGACATGCTCCACCTCAAAAAATCCAAATCCACCAAAACCACTAGAGCAAGCGACTTAAACCTTAGCACGGATATAAACAGGACGTGCTGGAGGGATAGATTTATCACTCAGAGACTCCCTATGCTGTGGAATAAAATCCCGGTCCATGTGAGGCAGAGCACCTCGCTGGCTCTGTTCAAGAGAAATCTTGACCTGTGGATGGGAGATCATAGGTTTATCCCAGGAATCATCTCTGTGTCACTGCTGGACTGAGGCACAACAAACTAATGGGCACAGTATTTTTTTCATATAAGGGGTGGCGTAAGCCACAAAAATTTGGGCTAGGCTTATAAATGCCTTAGGGCAGATAGCCTAGTATAAACCTATGAACCTATGAACAACTAAGCCCAATCCAGGCACTATCTATAACAATGTAATTATAGATTAGAAAAATAGAGGCCCACAGAAAAAAAGCCTGACTATTATAAAGATTAATAAGAGTAAATAGGGCAAAAGGCCCACACAAACGAAGAAGCCAACAAGGCACTAACTTTTAAACTATTTATAACTACTTATAACTATAGATTATATTATGAAAAGACCTAATACTAACACACACTATTTTTTTTTAAACAAAGTTTTTTTTAACTTTTTATATAGACTTGCTGTTGTTTTTTCAAAAATGGTCTGAGCTAGCTGGATCACCGAGATCTCTCTTGCCGTGGCAAACTAGTTCTGAGGTAATTCCAGCAGTACATTGTGGGATAAGGGGCTTGGTCTCGAGCTACTGGCAAACTTTGAGCTTTGCTATCAGTCGTGTTGGAGTTGAGGATTGGCTCCGAACCCATCAGTGAGAATAAACGGCGAGATTTAACAACTTCACATGGAAGGCTTTACAAGATATCAAAACTAAACCATTCTGAAGATCTTCTGTAAAGTGGATTAAGGAACATTTACCTCATGCCAGCTACACTATATCTGTTCAGACTGCTTAGATCCAAACAGTACAAAGGTCACACAGATAGACCATTCAGTAAAAACTGCAAGAAAATCTCAGCCAAGCTAGACTTTTCACTGTGTAATACCTCAAATCTCCAGTATGCAAATGGCCCCTTAAGGACAAACAGTGTTTCAGCTACATGGCTGAGACATACATGTCTGTAGCTAGTGGTGCTTAGCTTTAATTGCCTGAATGTACTTATAAAGATTAAAAATTAAAAAAAAATCATAAGCATTCTGTAGCCATGTACCTCAAACACTGCTGGGGCCATTAATCAAACTCCAGTCACCTGGGATGCAGTAAGGGCCCTGCACCACAAAGCCTGACAAATTGCTAGAATACTGATGTAGAGTGATAAAATCATGGCAATGAGCCAGACAATGAAGGATCAAAAAGTAACCCAGGTACTGGATGGAAAGTAATAGATGCTGGCTCATACATATCGAGAGAGGCAGGGAGCATTTTTTGCTGCAGAACTGCACTGATTCCAAGGAACTTTAGTACAAAGTCTAGCAGTAGGATAACTCATGATGTGTATTCACTCACCAAACAGTACTCATGCACATTCACTGTAGCTCAATGCATATGATGAAGCAAGCTGACATCATCAGACCATTGTTGGTTCACCAAGGTAGCATTTATGTCACAGCTGTTGGGGCTAGGAATTAGGCTAATTTAAAAAAAATGGTTACCTGGAAAAAAGTCCACATGCAGCCATATCTGACTTCCTAGCACTGCTTTTCCTGACACTATAAGTACATAGAGATAAATTTCCAATGGAGAGTGAACTTTCCCCAAAGGGTGATATGGGATGCAGAAATTAATTTAAAAGGAGGGAAGAAAAATGCATAATAAAATGAGTTTACTTGTTAACTTTAAAAATAAAAAAACTAAAATAGTAATTAAAGTAAGACATCTGTAAAACAAAAAAATAAACTACTTCCTTACAAATGTGCAATTCATTTGGCATCACCTCTCAGAAGTGCTATCACAAATGAGCAAAATTTTTGAATGCAAAGCGCCTATACTATACAAAAAAAAATCACAAACAAAGGAAAGGATTTTTCAAGGAGAACAAGCACCTACACCCCCATCATCCCCACTGCTTATATATGCCAACCCAGGAGTCACATCATGGGGAAATGGGAAATCCCATGTACACTAGCAATTGGTTAATAAATTTGGTGATAAAAGTATTATTGATGACCTGACATAAGCTCCTAGGCAGAAAAGGTGACTTAAATCAGGCACTATAAATGTAAGGCCAAGAAATTTGTCTTTTTTTTGTTTAAGGTTTGGAATGAATACTTTTTCCTTACTGAAAAATGAAGTAAATACGTTCATAGGTGTGTAGTAGGCTAATGGCCCTGGATCCTTTACAAGCCTAGCCCCCCCAAAGATTTGCCCTGGCAGCGTGCCACTTAATGTTAGTTCACAATGCCTTTATCCAGTGGGGCAACTGGAGTGATCCCTGGGGTGAACTTTCTATTACCCATCCACTCGAGATTTCTCTTGAAGAGGGCCAGCGAGGTGCTTTGCTTGACATGAATGGGAAGCTTATTCCAGAGTATGAGCAGTCTTTGGGAGATGAACCTGTCCCTCCAGCATGTTCTGTTGATTGTGGTAGTGAGGTTGTGATCTCTGGAGCATGTGGCATGAGGGGATTGGGATTTCTTTAGGTTTAACATTTCAAGTAGGGCAGGGTCAGACATGGCTTTGTAAGTGAAGCAGAGATCACCACTAAGTAGATGATAAGAGACTGAGAACAGCTGAAGTCTTTTGAGTCTGTTCATGAAGGGCATGTGTTTCAGGCCTAGAATCCTTTTTCTGAGGTATTTTTGTGGCTTCTCCAGCTGCTGTAGGTGTCTTGTCAGGTGCATGCTAAATGGGGCATTAAATTAAATGATTGGTCTAATGAGGGATTAGGAGAGAGGGATGATGACCTCTTTCTTTCTGGATGCAAAAAGTACAGTTTTGTACCTACCATAAATGTAGATGTTCGAGGATCCACATTGCTGCAGTCCTAACCATTGGGTAGTCCGCTGTCCAGTCGGCCCGAATACCAAAGTATATGGCTGACGTCGGTCAAGGCGCATTAGACTGATGTCAGGACGTCAGGGTACTAATGCGCATGACCGACGTCATATCCTCAGTCTTTTCTTGCCCCAGATGTCAGAAGACCCTAAAAAGACAAGGCCCAAACCAAAACACCAAAAAGCCCTGCATCAAACATATATACAATATATACAAATGTACAAGAATATATATATATATATATTAGCCCACACCACCACCCCTAAACACAGAGGGAAGGAGGGAGACTGCAGCAATGTGGATCCTCGAACATCTACATTTATGGTAGGTACAAAACTGTACTATGTTCTTCATTCCACATTGCTGCAGTCCTAACCATTGGGTAGAATCCCAAAGCAGAGGTAAGGGAGGCTGGCAAATCATAAGGAAGCAGGAGCTGTCAACATGCCTTGCAAAATAGCTGTGGCAAAACCAGCCCTAGATTTAGAGTAGAGAGGAAGGTGGTAATGCTTAGAGAAAGTATGCACTGAACTCCAAGTAGCTGCCTCCAAAATATCCTTAGTTGCCACCCCTTAGAAATGCTGTTGAAGTGGCAGTAGCCCTAGTGGAATGAGGCCTAATCCCAGCTGGAATCTCCTTGCCATGATGGGAGTAACAAAATGAAATGCAAAACCCAATCCACTTAGAAATAGTTTGCTTAGACACAGGCTTGCCCTGAGAACTCAAAGCAAAAGAAACAAACAATTGCTGAGACTGCCTGAAATCCTTAGTCCTGCTTAAATAATAACGCAACTGCCTATGTACATCTAAAGTGTGCAAAATCTTTTCCCTTATTTTGGGGATCTGCATAGAAAGTAGGCAAATGAATAGTTTGGTTTAAAGCCACACTAGAAACCACCTTAGGCATAAAGGAAGGATTAGTACGTAATGATACCCTATCCTTATGGAAAATCAAAAAGGGCTCTACTGCCATAAGGGCCTGCAACTCAGAAACCCTTCTTGCAGAAGTAATAGCCAACAAAAAAACAGTCTTCCATGACAAGTATTTCAAGTCAGCAGTAGCCGCAGGCTCAAAAGGTTGTAGAGTAAGTTTTTCCAACACAAAATTGAGATCCCAAGCAGGAGTAGGAGCTCTACGTGGGGGTCTTATATTCTTTGCCCCTCTAAGAAACTGCTTGAACAAAGGATGCGAAAACAATGGTGGGTCACAATCATAGTGAGCTGAAATTGCTGCAGCATGAATCTTAATGGAAGAGAAAGACAAACCTTTGTCCAGTAACTCAGTAAGATATTGAAGAGCCACACTCAAATTAGGCTCAGAAATCTCCAAATTCTTTGCTGCACACCAAAATAAAAATCTCTTCCATTTTTCATGTGACACTTTTCTTGTACTAGGTCTTCTAGCTTCCATAATCACATTTAAAACTTGTTGAGGAAGTTGAGACCTGCTGTGTTTCAACACAGAATATGCCAGGCTGTTAGATGAAGAGAGTGAAGCTTGACATTGAGCAGGTGACCGTCCTTCTGAGATAACAGATGTGGAATCAAAGGTAAAGGCCATGGGGCTGCCTTACCAGACTCCTTAGTAGTGGGTACCAGTGTTGCCGAGGCCAATCTGGAGCTATTAAAATCATCCTTGGCTTGTCTTGTCTGACCTTTAGGAGCACCTTTGGAAGAAGAGGCAGAGGTGGAAAGGCATACACATGAAGATTTTTCCAACTGAAAGAAAGAGCATCCACTTTCCAAGCTGTATGATGAAACCCCTTTGTGCAAAACTTTGGCAGCTGGTGGTTTAGTGGAGAAGCGAACAGATCTATGTCTGGAGTTCCCCATGACACTGTCAATTTCTGAAATACATGAAGATCCAGTTTCCACTCGTGGGGATCCATGATTTGCCTGCTTAACACATCTGCTAAGGAGTTCTGTGCTCCGGCAGAAACCTTGCCTGAAGAGTTAGTTGCAAGCTGAGCGCAGTCTCCCATAAAATCATTGCTTGCCTGCATAGAGGATAAGAATGTGTTCCCCTTGTTTGTTGATGTACCACATGACAGTTGTGTTGTCTGTTAGAATCAACACCTGCCCAGGAAGAAGTAACTCCTTGAAAGCCATTAATGCAAACTGGACTGCTAACATCTCCTTCATGTTGATATGTAGATGCTGTAGTCTGGCAGGCCACTTGTCTTGTATCCACTTTCCATTTAGATGAGCTCCCAAGCAATGTCCGAGGCATCTGTCGTTAAAATCTGACTCGCCTCTGGCCGGGTCACAGAGAGTCCCTTGTTTAGGTGACATTCCTGAGCCCACCACAAAATTCTTTTGAATGCAAGGTATTATTTGAATGACAGTGTCCAAATCCTGGCAGAGCTGTTCCCACACATGTTGGGGATACCATTGCAGCTTCCTCATATGCAGTTTGGCATTGGGAAGCACCAGAATACAAGATGCCATGAACCCTAAGGCTTGAAGGACTGTCCTTGCAGTCAGCCCGGACTGAAGAGATAGTTGATGGAAGTAACTGGAAAGATTCTTTTGTTTGTCCGGGGTTAAAAAGGCCATCTGGGCTGCTGTATTCAGTCTCACACCCAGAAAGCACATGTCTTGAGAGGGTACTAGACTGGACTTTATTTCGTTCACAGAATACCCTAGGCATCTTAGCACTGCTATGACATATTCCAGATGCTGTAGAAGGTCTTCCTTTTCTTGAGCCAGAATCAGGCAGTCGTCCAAGTAAGGATAGATTTGAATTCCTTTTAGCCTGAAGTAAGCTATCACTGGAGCCAGAACCTTTGTGAATACTCTAGTAGATAAGCCAAAGGGCAATGCAGAGAACTGATAATGAGAATTTCCAGCTCGAAAACGCAGATACTTCCTGCAACTTAGTCTTATAGGCACATGAAGGTAAGCTTCCTTGAGATCTAAAGTTACCATCCAATGATCTTTGCCCAGCAGAGGTAAAAGCTGTTGTAACGTCAACATCTTGAACTTGGGAATGTCCAGATAAGTGTTGAGGATAGATAAATCCAAAATTGGTCTCCACGTGTTCCCCTTCTTTGGTACTAGGAACAGGCGAGAATAAAATCCTAGGCCCCTTTCTGGTACAGGGACTGGCTGAATGGCCCCTATTTGGAGTAACAGAGAAATTTGCTTGTGAGCCTCTTTCCTTTGTGGAGGGGGAACGTCTGGCATGCCTTTGAAAGGGGGCAATGTATGGAAATAAAACCTGTAACCGTGGTGAATGATATCCAACACCCATCTGTCTTGAGTGATTAAATCCCAATTTTCTTTGAAAAGAGACAGTCTTCCTCCCAAAGGAGCTGCCAGACGAGAATCTACTGGCAGCTGAAAAGGCAGGTCATTGGGTCTGTTTAAGTCTGAGCAGGTGAACCCCCTGTTCTAGGCCTAAAAGAACCTTGAGCTCTGCCCCTACCACGTCTAGACCTACCCCTAGACTGGGAATCATAAGCAGGATATGTCCATCCCTTAGTAGGCCAATTTCTACTAAACTTCGGTGGCTGCACCTGCAAAAAATCTTTAACAGTTTGCATAGACTTAGCTTTGTCCTCCATTTTCTTTAAAACTGCTTCCACAGGCGAACCAAATAACACATCAGACTGTAAAGGAGCATCCAAAATCCTAGTCTTAACATGCTCTGCTAAATTCTGATCCCTCAACCAGGCATGCCTGCGAAGAACAGAACTAGTGGCAGCCACCCTCGAGGAGGCCTGCACAGCCTCAAAACCACATTGCAAAGAATGCTTACCCACTTGTTCAGACACATGAACTAAATCCAGCAACTCTTTACACTCTATACCTTCCGCCAAAGCATCCACCTTAGATTTCAATTGTGAAAGGAGATAATTTTGATATTTTAGCATGTGAAACTGACAATTCAACGCTCTCATGGCTAAAGTGGAAGAAGTATACACTTTCTTTCCCCACCTATCCAAAGCCCTTGCCTCTTTATCAGTGGGAACAGGATTTTTAACAACAGAGGCCTTAACACCTTTAGGCCCCTGAGAAACAGTTTCGGTCTGCCCTAGGACTCTTAAACAGATACTTATGAGCTTCAGGCACCCTATAGTACCTATCAGGTTTAACAGGGGCAGGAGGCAAAGAATCAGGGTTCAGGGAAGCCTCTGCAAAAACATCTTCCACCACATTCAACACAGGAGGTATAGCTAAGGGCCTATGCTGGGGTAAAAACAAGAATTCCCTAAGCCTTTTCCTGGAATCAGAGTAATCTTGGCCTTCCCATTTAAAGTGCTCCCTCATGGAATGCAGAGTCTCTGAAAATGAGAAATCCTCAGGAGGAGAAGCTGTAGGAGTGGAATCATCCACATCAGAATCAGAATAAGGAGGATACTCCTGCAAGTCTTCCGCAGAAGACTCAGAAGCCTCTGAACACTGTGCAAAACTCTCAAACTCAGGTTCCACCCTAGGCCTCTTATCAGGAGGGGGCATAGAGCCTCTAATCATAGTAATTAAATCTTCTGCCATTTTAAGCATATGTTTCTTAGGCACAGAACCTGAAGTGCTAGGAGAAGCCCCACTGAAGCTAAACTTGGCCTACCTCTCAAAGAAGTTTTGGAAACAGAAGGAGAGGCTCTAACTACCTTGGGAAGAGAGGGAAGAACAGTTACCTGAGAAGCCCCTCAGCCTGGCCTACCTCCTGAGAGGGCACATCCTGTAACAGTAAAGTCTCTGCCTGAGACTCCAAAGAAACTCCTGGCAAAACCTCTGGCTCCACCAAGCCAAGTTTCTAAAGAACCGACGTCCGGGACTGCCGGTTCATCAACCCTAGGCTTTGCTGTTTTGTCCTTGCGCTTTTGATCTAGCTCGCCGAGCATCCGACGGCATTTTATAATTACAACGCTTCCCAAACACTAACCTGGCACAGTCTAACCTTCTCTTAATAGTGCTTGTTAAATCTAGCACAAGAGCGGCAACCAACAACGCCGTGCTCAGGCCCTAAACAAGGTATACACAAAGTATGGTAATCCCTATGAGGTATCTGCTTCCCACAAGAAATACAGTTATTCACTTTTTCTGACATCCGTTAAATACTGAGGCAAGAAAAAACAAAATGTTGGTACTTAGCCAACTTTGATTCGGTCTGAAACTCCGACTTGAAATTTTTCAGAACGCCAACCTGCACTCGCAAAACTGCTTCTGCATCGGACCATGCGGCAAAAAAGACTGAGGATATGACGTCGGTCATGCGCATTAGTACCCTGACGTCCTGACATCAGTCTAATGCGCCTTGACCGACGTCAGCCATATACTTTGGTATTCGGGCCGACTGGACAGCGGACTACCCAATGGTTAGGACTGCAGCAATGTGGAATGAAGAACATCCTTTGGTTATAAGATGCGTCACGTAAAAGGACTTTCTGACCACAGTGGCAATGTGGTGGTCGAAGGTGAGGTGACTGCTGACCTGGGTGCCCAGACCTCTTATGGCCCCTTCAGTGTTTAATGGGCTCCCGTCAATGTGGTAATTCATGGGAACTGAGTTTTTTTCAAAGGGAATGATAACGCATTTTCTGATGTTAAGCTTAAGGCCATGGTTCCGACACCAGTCATTGGTCTCAGAGAGGCCATTTTGTAGGATGTCTGCATCACTTGGGGAGTTGATAATAAATCCTAGCTTGCAATCATTAGTGAACTTGGTCAGCCAGAGTCCCTCTGTGTTGACCTGGACTTCTGAGACATAGATGCCAAACAGAAGAGGATTCAGGACCGAGCCCTGTGGGACTCCACTCATGACTGGTTGATAGTCTGATTTGGAATCTGCAACTTTTACTCTGTGGGTCCTGCCTGTGAACCAATTTACAACCCATCTAGTGATATAAGGATTGATGCCTAGTTTGGTGAGTTTATTAATGATTCCTGAGTGGGGAATTGTATCAAAGGCCTTGGCCAGGTCAAGGTAGGCTGTATGCACTGCCTTACCTTCATCCACAGCCTTGGTGACTGCCTCAAAGAAGTCAGCTAGATTCAGCAGGCAAGATCTCCCCTTGACAAAGCCAAACTGTGTGGGGTCAAGAGTTTGGAGATTGCCTATATCTTTGTCGAGCAGGTCCGTGATGATGCACTCCATAGTTTTGCATACCAGACTCATCAGGCTAATGGGGTAATAGTTGCTCTCCCTTTATAGACAGGGATGACTGCAGCAGTGCACCATTCATTAGGGATGAAGCCTGAGGTAAGGCTGGGATTGAACAGGGCACATAGGTGTGTTGCCAGTTCATTTTGTAGCTCATGTAGAATGCAGCAAGGGATATTATCAGGTCCCATGGACACTGCATTCTTGGCTTTGGACAATGCAGCTTTTATCTGCGCTGCAAAAATGATGGGTACCAGGCTTTCTTCTGGTATTGTGATAGGGCCTTTGGGGGGGGGGGGGCAAGGTAAAGTTGGCATTGAATCTGTCGGCCAGGATGTTGGCTACATCTGTTGGCTCAGTGTAGGAGGTATCTCTGTGCAATAACTTAGAGCAAATCTGGGTATTGCCTTGGAGGTTCTTGATACAGCTATAGAAGGCTTTGTGGTTATTTTTGGTGTCAGCTGCAATTCTACCTTCATAGCTGGCTTTAGAAGATTTCATAAGGGATCTCAATTTTTTATTGAGTCTGATAAGGGAGTTTTTCCAGTCTTGTGACTTCATTTTTTTCTACATTTTTTCTACAACAGTTTCTTCCTTCGGTTGTAGAGTTTATTGATGGCTGGGGACCAGCAGATTGGCTTCCTTTTTTTGGAGGAGAGTGTCTTGGTTCTATTAGGTATGGCAAGAGCCATGCATTTGTGTACGTGCTCATACAGTTCATTGGTGTATGATTCAGCAGTCATGCAGCTATTTTCCATTGGCATGTTTTTAGGAGCCCAAAGTCAGCTTTCGAGAAGTTTTCCAGTGTGGTCACCTTAGCGGGGGGTGTAGGTGAGATGGAGATTTCCATGATGATCAGTTTGTGGTAGGATTTAACCAGGGAGGAGTTGACTATAGATGTGGATCAATGGTTTCCCATGCTGGCGATAAACAGGTCAAGGATGTTGCTTTCCCTAGTGGATGTCAGAATGAGCTGGTCCAAGACATTGGAACTGATAAATTCTAGGAAGCATTGGGCCTGTAGATTGGTACTGGAATAGATTTCCCAGTTGATGGAAGGGTAGTTGAAGTCGCCCAGTATGAGAGTATTGGGCTGGACCTTGATAGATTCCAGGGTGCTTAGGAATTTGGAGTGAGAGTCTAGGGACATGGTTGGGGTTCTGTAGCATGCTATGACTTGTATTGCCATCTTACCCAGTGTTGTACCTGAAGTATCTCGGATGCATTATGCTGGGCTGCCAGTCTAGGGGTGTGTGTATCCTTTTTGAATATGGAGACACCACCACCTCTGGAGATTCCTGCCATATTCTGGGACCAAAAGGTATGGAATGAGTTGTAGCCTGGGAGTGCAGGGGTGCAAACAAGGTCTCCATTACAGCACAGATGTCAACATTCTCCATTTCGAGGAGAGCTTCAAATGAGTGTATCTTGAGATTTATACTTCTATCATTGAGCAGCATGACCCTAAGATTATAGTTTGTTTGAAGCTGTTATGGTGGAATTGTGGTCTTTGGAACACTGCTAGGAGTGGCAAGAGCCTTAGTCAGTAGCCAGAATCCCAGGGTTGACAGATGATGGCCATCTCTGGCAAAGCATCAAGGTCTGTCAACCATGTTGTCCCAGGCAGATACTGGATCCCCTTAGAATGACACAAGAAACTTAGTCAATCATTTTCTGCTTGTACTGTGGTATCATTCTGGGTGATGATATAATACTGCTCAGGGCTAAGGTTATACCTGCCTAAGCCACATAATCCAAGAGTTCCATCACATCTCTTTTCATGTAGTCCAGGGAGGTACATCTCAGGTCACTCACTCCCACATGGACAATGACCGAGTCATATTTGTACTTGTTGTGGAGTGACCTGAGTGCATGTGATATGTGGCAGATCCTGGCACCTGATAGACAACTTACTGTCACCTTCTCCTTGTTCAACCTAGTGAGTGGGAGATCAGTGTGCCTCACAATTAAGTCTCCTATGATTAGTACATTGGGCAAAGTGTTCTGTCTTAAGGGCTTAGGTTGAGGGGCAGACTGTGGTAGTGAGCCATGTATTCTGAGGTTGGTTCTGTGTTCTGGTGGTCAAGTGCATTTCTGTCTCGGGGGTCTCTGTTGTTTGGGTACATTTTTATTGAGAGCCTCTGCAAAGGTGGGTGTATGGTTTGTGTTTCTATGTGTGAGTTTTGATGGTTGGTGTTTTGGAGGGCTATGTGTTCCATGTAGTGAGTTGCAAGTGTTTACCTTCTCCTCTTCACCAGCTAGTCTGGTCTTGGCTAGAGAGTGCACTGCCTCTAGTCTAGTGATGTAAGTGCATCTCTCACATGTATCAGTGTTGGGAGATAAGAGCAGAGGGTTGTCTGTGTACATGAGACAGTTGCCACACTGTCTCAGAATGCCCAAATGCACCAGGCTAGCAGAAGAAAGCACAGAAAATTGTCCTACAATCATACCAGGAAGGGTGGTCATAACTAATAAATACTGGTGCGGTTACTGCGTAGGAACAGCTAGTGCTGATAGTACCCAAGTGTGCTACAATAGATGCTACTAAAGCCTGTTAAAGTGTTAGTTGATTAAGCTAATTGAAGTGCAAGAAGTAAAAGAACAAGCATGTTCTAAGGAAAAAATTGAAGAGCAGACTTTCTGGCACTGGTAATAGTTTACCTCAGCTAAGCACTGCTGTGCGGAGCTCAAACCCACGCAAACACAAGCTTTTAAACCAGAAAGTTGATAGGTATGGAAAAACTGCCCACACGGCCAATAGACTACAATTTCTGAGCCAAAAATTACTCCTCTTGTGGTAGATAGGCTACATAGTGCTTACTACTCCCCCACTGATGAGCTAGAAGGCTTCCCTCCAACACAGAAAGGTCTGGTGGACTCAAACTTACAAAACAGTCCTGAAAAGAGCAAATCTGTATCTGGACTAGACTAGTTACAGGAAAGGTGGGAAACAAGCTTACATTTTTTTTGCAGAAAAGCAGCTAAAACAGTAATAAAAACACTTTAAATGCAGTGCAAGCTAGCACACAAGTGTGTAGCAATATTAAAGCAAATACAGTTTAAATAAACAGAGTTAAATTAAAAAAAATGACTTAAAACAAGTGCAGAAAACAGTAAATCCTGAAAAAAATTAAATGGAGGCACTTAAAGTCTCTCTTTCTCCCTCATGTTGTTCTTGTAGCCAGCAAGATGCCAAATAGTTGGAGTTTTAGTATAATTTATTTAAATTTGTTAACTGGGGTAGAATACTGAGCCATCTGGACCACTTTTAGGTTCAGCATTGGGAGTACAACAAAATATAAAATGTGGATAAATTTAATAAGAAAAAGCATGGGATAAAGTACACAAACATAACATTTTTTTTTACTTTTTAACAATATGCATATGTTTAGTTGCCACAAACACAAGTCCCTAACCTCAAACAACAGTTTGGAGGTATACAGCATAGCTGTAACTCTATTTGCATGATGTACAGTTACAAAAGAAAATTAGTAGTTATATGACAGATCAATATGGCTTTGTCAAAAGTAATCCCTGTTTCCTAAAAAAAAAAAATGTATCTGCTTTTACTGTATTTGTGTTTCTTCCTACTTTATTTTGCTTTTGTGTCATCTTAAAAGTACTCAGTTGTATTTATTACTGCTTGGTGTAACTCATTCTAAGCCTTTTAGTTTAAGCACTTGGGCTTCAAACAAGTTGTTTTACATTAAGAAGGTTTGTGGTCTGCACGGTAGTGGCAGAACAGGTAGCTTACATCCTTCTAAGTTGGGAACTGCTGATTGAGGGCTCAGTGTCTGTTATTCCAAAAGTGTATTAGTTCTGGTTTAAGCACTTGGGCTTCAGGCCAGTTATTTTACATTAAGAAGGTTCGTGGTCTGCACTCTTGTGGGAGGAGAGGCTGGACTCTGCCCTTCTGAGTTGGGAATTTCTGGTTAAAGGCTTATAGTGCCTGCATATTTGAACTGTTTCTTACTGAAATTGGAACACCTTTTTTGCTGTAGCATAGACTAGATCCAGGCCTGCTGAATCTAGCTTTGTTTGTATGCTTGTTGTTTGTTTGCTTGTTATTTCCCTGAAATGCTAATTCCACCTAAAACTCAGCTTTTCAGCGCTTCTGTGGATCCCTAGTGATATCTGCATTGCTTACTGTACTTATTTCCTTGTTTCACTTGAAAGAAAGTTACTGTTTGACATTTCTGCATTTAAGTTACCTGGCACTTGCTCACTAAGTCAGCACTAAAAAATTAAAAGCACTACACCCTCACAAACTCCCCTTGAGTACCTTGTTCCACATTGGCCCTTTTTTCAATTATAAAGGAATTCCCAATACTATTCTAGCATGTCCAAAGGTCAGTTGTCAATCTCCTCTCCGGTCAAGCTGGTGAATCTGGGAATCTTGAGGCAATGTTACAACTGCCTCATGTGCACAGACAACCCTCTCCTCCTCCCAACAATTTGCAAAACATGTGAGAGATGCAACCATATAGCCAAACTGGAAGCTAAGCTCTCTCAACTCAGTACTGGCGTAACCAGTCAGGAGGAGAAGGAAACCACACTCACTACAATTCCAGTCTCACATAGACCTACCACGACAGCAAACCAAACACATAAACACACAAAAACATACTTGGAGGCTCTAAATAAAAATGTGCCTAAGCAGCAGAGACCTCCAAAGCAGACACCCAAGCAACCGCTACCCCAAAACAAAACACGTGCAACACATAGCTCACAAAGCCAGTGTGCCGAACAGTCACAGCCCTTAAGGCTAAACAACACACCTGATACACTTGTAATAGGTGACTCTATCATCAGGCACAATGACGTCCCGCTCACCAGACTGAACAAGGAGAAGGTCACGGTGAGCTGCCTGTCAGGTGCTAGGATCCGCCAAACAACACAAGCACTCAGGTCACTCCAAGGCAAGTACAAATATGACTCGGTCATTGTCCATGCTGGTGTGAATGACCTGAGACGTACCTCCCTGGACTACATGAAAAGAGACATAGAGGAGCTCTCTGAGCATATAGCCCAGGCCGGTATGACCCTGACCTTGAGTAGCATCTTACCCTCACCAAGAATGATGCCACAATATGAAGACAAGATGATCAATTTCAACAATTGGCTTAAGTATTGGTGTCATTCAAAGGGGATCCAATGCCTGTCAGCCTGGGATGACATGCTCGACAAGCCACGATGCTTCGCTAGGGACAGCTTGCACCTGTCACCCCTGGGCTTTTGGATATTGGCAAAGGCTCTTGCTACCCCTATAGTGCCTTTTTTAGGCAAGGCTCAAAAGACAAACCCATCTCCATAGGTATCACAAGGGATAAGAAACTAAGAGTAATGCTACTCAACGCCAGAAGTCTAAACCTCAAGATGCATGCACTCAAAACTCTCCTTATCATGGAGAACATCGATATCTGTGCAGTAACAGAAACCTGGTTCAAGGCTCCCAAGAGCACCCCGGCACTACCAGGTTATACCTCATACCATGCTTTTTGGCCCCAAAACTTGGACCGAACCACAAAAGGAGGGGAGTATCAATATTCGTCAAAGATACCCACACCTCCAGGTTGGTGGCATAGCACGAAGCATCAGAGACTATCCATGTGCAACTACAGTGGGTAAAACTGCCTTCCAGTTTATAGCCTGCTACAGACCACCCTCCCAAACCCAGGAACCTCACTCAGCCTTCCTGAGAACACTGAAAAATATGAAGGTCTCTCCAAACACCATTATATTGGGTGACTTCAACTACCCAAACATAGACTGGGAGCATTACTCTAGCTCCAACACCCTAGCCCAAAGGTTCCTAGAATTTATAAACTCAAATGCTATGGAACAACTTGTTACCACTCCCACAAGAGGGGAAAACATACTGGACCTGATCATCACCAACATGGGGACTCTATGCTCCAGACCAGAAGTGTATCCCTCACTGGTAAGATCAGACCATAAACTAATCTCACTGGATATTCACATCCCGACCCCACCCCCTGCCCAGAAAACCACGGTGAAAAACTTCTCTAAAGCAAATTTCACACTCCTCAAAACTGAGGTGGAATCCTTCAAAGCCCCCGGGCCTGTGAAAAATGCGGCCCAGACCACAGAATTCTTTATAAACGCATTCTATGAACACCTTCAGGAATACATGGATCATGCAATCCCAAATAAAGCCAAGACCCAATCCTCCAAAGGCAGATGTCCTGTCTGGTGGACCCCAGCCATAAACAAACTATACAATAGAAGGAGGAAGCTACTACATGATAGAGCAAAATCCCAAACAGGGAAGGCATCTCTGATCAGTATTAGCAAAAAACTACGGGCACTCATAAAATCGTCTAAGGCCAGCTTCGAGAGTAAAATTGCACAGGACACTAAGGATAATCACAAGGCTTTCTTTAGTTATGTTAGGAACCTGGGTGGGAATTCCCGGATATGCTCAGAATTAGTCCAAAATGACAAAAAATACACCGAACCCACAGACATTGACAACATCCTAGCTGACAGGTTCAGCGCAAACCCCCCCCCCCACCAAAAGGGCAAATATCTATCCCAGCAGAGTGCTGCCCCCCTGACATCTCAGATGCTCAGGTAAGAGCCACCCTCTCCAAAGCAAAAAACACAGCATCAATGGGACCAGATGGTGTCCCGGGCTGCGTCCTATATGTACTCCAAGAAGAGCTAAACCCAAACATAAAACTACTGTTCAATCTCAGCCTTACTACAGGATATGTACCCAAAGAGTGGCGTACAGCAACAGTGGTCCCTCTCCACAAAGGTGGTGCCTCAATGGATACTGGAAACTATCGCCCCATTAAGCCTGACTAGCTTGGTCTGCAAAGCTATGGAAAGGATCATCATGGACCTCATAAATAAAGATATTGGGGACCTACAGACACTGGATCCTACCCAGTTTGGCTTTGTTAAGGGCAGATCCTGCCTCTTAAACCTGGTCGATTTCTTTGAAACAGTCACCAAGGCCATTGATGAGGGGAAGGTGGTCCACACAGCCTACCTGGACCTCGCAAAAGCCTTCGATACAATACCCCACTCGGGCATTATAGATAAGCTCACCAGCTTAAATATAAACCCCTATGTCACTAGATGGGTTGCAAACTGGCACAAGGACAGAACCCACATGGTTAGAATTGCTGGAGCCATGTCAGACTCCAAACCAGTTACAAGTGGCATCCCACAAGGCTCAGTCCTGGGACCTCTCTTGTTCGGTATATATTTCTCGGAGGTACAGGCCAACACTGAAGGACTGTGTCTGACCAAGTTCACAGATGACTGCAAACTGGGCGCCATAATCGACTCTCCAGCCGACACAAGCATCCTCCAAAAGGGCCTCATAGAAACAGACAACTGGTGCCAAAGCCATGGCCTCAAGCTAAACGCCAAAAAGTGTATAATCATCCCCTTTGGCAAAAACAAAGTGCCCACAAATTACCACATAGGTGGTAATCCATTAAGTACAGAAGAAGTCATAAGGGACCTGGGGACCCAATTTGATAGCAATCTCTCATTTGACAACCACGTGGCCAAAGTGGTTAGAAAAACATTTTATAAAGCCCACCTAATCATGAAGGGATTGACATCTAGATCAGGGGAGGTCATCATGCCTCTTTACTCATCCCTCATCAGGCCCATAATTGAGTACAATGCCCCTTTTGGGATGTACCTTACCAGACACCTGCAGCAACTGGAAAGACCCCAAAAGTACCTCACCAAGAGGATCAAAGGGCTCAAACAGATGCCATATGCTGCCCGGTTAAAGAAACTCCAGCTCTACTCAGTGGCATACTGCCTGCTCAGAGGCGATCTGTGCCTGACATATAAAGACATGTCCAACCCAGAATTAATGGACATGTTGCACCTCAGAAAATCCAAATCCCATTGAGAGACTTGAACCTCAGCACTGAAATAAATAGGACATGCTGGAGGGACAGATTCATAACCCAGAGGCTCCCTTCACTCTGGAATAAAATCCCAGTCCAGGTTAGGCAGAGTCCCTCATTGACTCTCTTCAAGAGGAATCTTGATGAGTGGATGGGAGATCGTAGGTTTACCCCAGGTATCACTTCTGTGTCACTGTTAGACAGAGGCACAGTATACTAACCTCGAAAAAGGGCATAGCAAAATTAATTTAAAATGGGTGGCGAAAGCTAAACTTACTCTGGCTAGGCTTATAAATGCCCTAGGACAGATAGCCTAGTATGAACCTATGCTTGGATACAGTTTATAAACAAATTTCTAAAATCACTGATGAATGGGTGTCAGAGCCAACACAGTCTGTTGCATAGGATGGTAATCAGGGATAGCTCATGACATTGACTTGCTGTGTGGCAGTCCCCCCCTCCCATGAAAATAAAACATAAATAATATTTTTTTTCTTTTAAAAAATAATTCACTTTCCCATCTTGGGGATTGAAACTCTACTGGCACTATGCATACACTAACTTCTGATTCTGTTAAAGAAAGCTATAGGTTAAACTGAGCTATTTGGAAAAAAAAGCCTAGCATGAGACCTACTTCAAATGAAGAAAGTACTGTTGTGTAAGAGCCATGACAGTAAATGTCTTACTGATCATTGTTGAACCATTCATAACAAATGGGTTACCACTACTGTCATCCAGGTGAGATATCAAAGCTTTACCTTCCTAGTATCATGAATCTGACATATGATCTCAGTTTGCATGTGTAGAGGTATACAGCCAAACATATGAGCATAAGACTATCTCCAAACGAGTGGCCTGAAGACCCACCCGAGACCGAATTGATCAGGTAGGAGGGGCATAGTATGAAGTGGTAAGAAAGCCCCTTCAGTTCTAGGGCATTTCCCATGGGATAGGGACTAAGAGAGAGAGAAAGAAAGAGTAAAGAGGAAATAAAAATAGAGATGAGAAAGAAAGTTGGGAAGGAATACTGCAACAATGATCAGTAGGACATCTACTGTTATGGGAAGTTCTTACACAACTGTACTATATCTTGACTAAAACCTCTGTTGCAGCATTGTTAACACAAGTGATTTCTAGAGCTACAGCAGAGGCAGGAGCAGCCTTAGGTCAACTGGTGCCCTAGGCAAAAGGGCTCCACGGCGCCCCCCCTCACACCACCTGGTGCCCCCATCCTGGTCTACCTACACCAAATAAATACTGAAGAAGTGCCTCTGCTAGAGCAGTGCCCTAGGCGGACTCCTAGTTGGCCTATGCAGAGGAAGTAAGACTGGTTGGATAAAAGGCAGAAGAACTGTCCAAGAATCCAGATAAGACTGACCTATCAAAGGCAGCCCTGGACCCTGAAAAGGCATCTATCCTGTACTGTTTAGTGACCAGGTGGCAGCCTCCAGTATGGACTTGACATCCAATCCTTTTAGAAAACTCTAGAGACTGCTGCTGCTCTGGTCGAGTGAGCTTGAGGGCATGAGGGCAAGGAGTTGTCATGTACAGAGTACCAAAATGAGATAGCCTTAGAGATCCCACTTGCAGTGGTTTGCTTGGATACTGCCTGGCCCAGTTTAGAGTCCATGAAGGAAACAAACAGTTGATTAGATTTTCAAATGGATTTAGTTTTGTCCAAATAGAATCTAACTTGTCTGTGAATTTCCAGACAATACAGTATCCTTTCCCCCTGATTCTGTGGGTTGGGAAAGAAGGTAGGTAGGTTTATGGCCTGACTGAGAGACAGCTTGTTCACTACTTTACACATGAATGAAGGATTAGTCATGAGAGTCACCCTGACTTTTTGAAAAATAAGAAAGGGAGGAAAGGCCATGAGTGTCAAAAGCTCTGAAACTCTCCTAGATGAAGAAAGGGCCAGAAGCAGAATTGCTTTCCATGTGCAGAATTTGAGGTTTGCTGATGTTGCTGGTTCAAAAAATGGTAAGGTAAAATTATTCAGCACAAAGCTGAGGCACCAAGTAGAGGTAGTGGGCATTCTAGGTTGTCTAAGATGCAGGACCCCTTTAAGGAATAACTTGATCTCGGATCTGACCATAAACAGAGGACTGACAGCTGAGCTATTTCAGAAAGGCAGGTACCTCTGATTGGTTGGGTCCCGTCTATTCCTTTGGCACCAATAGGAGAATCTTTGCCATTTGGCTATGTAAGATCTTTAAGTGGTGGGTATCCTGGCTTCTTGGAGAACTTTAATACCATCCTCAGAAAAATAGTGCCTGTAAAGATTCATAACCCTATCATCCACCGAGTTAGGTTTAGCATTGACAGAATGGGGTTACGCAGTAACCCTTTCTGGTGTTTGATGAAATCTAATTGGTGTGGTAGTCTGCAGTACCTGCATCTGGCTAGCAGAAAAAGAGGGAACCAATGCTGTTTTGGTCAAAAGAAAATTACTAGCAAAAGTTTTGTTTTTTCTTTTTGGGTCTTTAGAAAACGTTTGGAATAAGGGGTAGTGAGGGGAGGGCATAGAAGAACTTCCCTGTCCACTGAAAAGTGAAAGCATCAGTCCTAGAAGGTGAATGGCAAGGATCCCTGGTGCAAAATAATTGAAGCAGTTTGTTGGTCTTTGTAACAAATGGGTTCCCATGGTGAAGGATGCACTGGAAAACCTGCTGGTTCAGGGTCCATTCTTGAGAGTCCTTCAAGGATCTGTTTAAAGATTCTGCCAAGACACTGTCCTGTGATGGGATGTATGCAGCTGTGAGTGACATTTTTTTTATGGATGACAAGATCTCAGGCTCTTTGTGCCAGTATACACAATTGGTAAGATATGTTCCCACCCTGCTTGCTTTTTTAGTACCAACATCTGTGTACATTTCCTGAACAAGGGCTGGAGTGAAGGGAAGCTCTGGGTTGAGTTTCACCTGATCTTTCCACCATAAGAGTTCTCATCTGAGACAGGGTAGAAGGGAAATCACTGTGTCCAGAGGGTGTGAGTACTGAGACCAAACTGTTTGCAGGTACTACTTGATTTTCCTCATATGCAGTCTGGTTAGGGGGAGCATTGGGATAGCAGTTATCATGAACCCCAGAGCCCTTAGGATCTCCCTTGCTGAGCACTGGCTGAGGAAAGCAGGGTTTTAGGAGTAGTTTATAAGGCTCTGCTCCTGCTTTTTAGGTAAGTAGGTGTGTATTCTTTGTGTGTCTAGCCTGCAGCACAGAAAAACTAGATCCTGAGATGGCTGCAGTGAGGACTTTTTGTACTTGATCGTGCACCTCAACTTAGGTAGCAGGGGGAAGAGGGTGAACTAGAAATGCTGCTGGAGAATTTGTAATGAAGTATCTTGGATTAACAGATTATCTAAATAGGGAAATATCTGAATTCCCTATGTTCAGGAGAATGTGATCACTGGTCAGACACTTTGTAAAAGCTCTTGGTGATGTGGAAAGCCTAAAAGGCAAAGCAGTAAACTGATAGTGAAATGTACCAGTACAAAACCCGAGGAATCTCCTGCAAGGGGCCCAAATTGGTTTCTTGGAGGTAAACATCCTTTAGATCTAGGGATACTAAAAAAGGTCTGGTGCAGAATGAAAGGTAAAGTGTGCAGTGGGAGCATTTTTAAGAAGGTGTTAAGTAAGGAGAGCTCCACTATAGGCCTCCACTGCCTTTCTTTCCTTGGCACTATGAAAAGTCTGGAGTAAAACCCCTTCCCACAAATTTTTCTGGCACTGTCTTTTTTGTGCCTTGTGCCCACAGTTCTTGTAAAATAGGTGGGATCAGATTAATCTGATTAGGTGCAGTAATGTCATTTAGAGAGGGAATCCATATCCAGGGAATTGCATAAACATTTTTATGATAGACATCATCCATTTGTCTGTGGTAATTTTTCCCAGGTAAAAAATGTGTCAGACTTTTTGAGAGGGACAGGGTACGGCTGGTGGAAAGGGTGGAAGACAGTCACAGTGGTTTGTCCCCAATAGGAGGCCTGTCAGATGAGACATTCCTCAGGTTTATTTGTAAATCTCATTCTGGGAACCTTCCTGTGTTTATGGCTAGGCATCAGTTCCCTTCTGACAAAAGAAGTAGGTTTGGTTGAGTAATTCCTCTGATACCTAGGTAAAAAGTTAAATTGCCAGACGTCCATCCTAGCTTTGCCCTGCTCTTGAAGGGTTTTGAAAAGTCTTGCACCTTGGGGACCAAACAAAAGATCTTGGCTAAAGGAGAGTCCATTATTTTTGCTTTCAAGTCCTCAGAAATAAGCTGACTACACAACCATGAATACCTACAGAGTACAGAGCCCATAGTAACAGATCTGGATGGGGCCTCTAAAGCATCATAATTACATATAATGCTGTGTCTGGCCACTTGTGTAGCCTGACTAAGTAAGGATAGCATTTGTTGTCTAGAACCAGTATCTTGCAAACTCACCATTACCTTATTTAAAGTCCTGAGAATTGATATCAAGTATTTGGTCATCTGAGTTTGACAATTATTAGCCTTGAATGCCAGGATCTGAGGGGTGCCCTCTGATATGACAATTCACTGCTTACCTATATCTGAATAATCATCAGTCATTAATGCTTCAGATGCATAATGGCCTCCAGCGGTGTCTTGGCAGAGGGAATCTGAGGATAAATTGGATGTACCTGGGTTCTGCAACCTCAGCAGGTATATCAGGGTCTGAAAGGGCTAACTGAGTCTATGGCTTATGCCTTTTAATTTTTTTCTTAAGTGAGGGAGGTACATCCAGGGAAGAAGAATCCACCATCTTACAGTAGGCCACGCATCTGAGACACTGGCTCTTTAGTAAAGTGTTAAGAGAGGACAAAAGGGTCCACAGTGTCTTAGGCAGAAAGGCTTGGTAGATGGGACAATATTTGTTGTCATGTTCTGCTCTTAAGCAAGAGAGACACTGGATGTGCAAGTCTTTCTAGGGATATGCCTATGGAGCTTACACTTACCCTTCCTAACTAACATTTAATACTAGTAAGACAAAAACAAGTTAAGAAATATAAAGGAAGGTTCCCAATGGGGCACTTATTTGAGTAGTTAAAGCAAAGGTACAACAACCAAATATCAATTAGTCCGATGGATACACAACCTGCATTCAGAATGGCAGCAAGATAATCTGAGGAACTATGTTTGTATATCTGCCTACATACCACTATGCTTGTGAGGTCATATGTTGGATGTACGATACTGGAAATTCAAAGTTTTGGTACCATGGTCAGATGACAGTGGTAATAACTACAACAGTGATTTCTGTCAGGACATTAAAGCAGCTATAAGTTATTGCAGGTTTTTTCTGCATTTTGATAGCAGCAAAAATCTGCTTCAGAGGAGGCTGAATAGGCTGCTGCTGTACCAAGCAGCAGTGAAACATTTCCTATTGGTTCAGGTTGCCTCAAGTGACTGGGGTAACCTGAAAACTGAAAGAAGTGGAAAAAGATGTATGAGCATGAGAGCAAGTGTTTTTTAATAAAATAATTTATTTTTAACAGCACTTTGCATGCCATCCCCCAGCCAGTCTATTAAGATGGTAATGTGTGTGTGTGTGTGTGTGATGTATATGGGTCTGTATGTGTGTGTATGTGCACACTTGTGTCACCATTTATATGCATGTGCAGTTGGGGATTGCAATGACTTACAGAATATATTTATGATAAAGTTTAAATATATTCCTGGGCCATCATTTATGAGATTTTTTTCATTCATTTGATTGCAAGTATATATGTGATAATTGTAAAGTCATCTAAGTGGTGTTAATTTATGGCAACTTGTATGCATTTCTTTGAAACTAGTCTGAATACTTTATTGTTGTTATGGTTTATATGAAAAAATGTGAAAACTGTGTCCATTATTATTTTCAGACTCAGAAATCCAAGCTGTACACAGTCAGCAAATAGGTTATAAATGTTGTATACATGGAGCTACTTGTGTATGTATGTGCCTAGACTGTTGTCATTTCCTCAAGTTATGTAGTCATTCTGGTTTTGTAGGAGTAATGTACATTTTTGTGAAGCAAGACAGAATATTTTAATGCAGCTGCTGTCAGCATTGATCAAAACTGAAACACATTACTGAGCCCATTTTAAACAAAGTTAAACATCTGAGGTGTACACAGTAAAAGTGACTATTACTACTTAGTATAACAGCTGTCTGTGGATAATGCATCAATACAAGCTCTGTTGACTACTTAATCTGCACACCAAGCAGGGGTGATAAAATCCTGCATTGGGTTATTTCCAACATGAGACAGCTTTGATAAGTACCAGTTGTAACTTCCACCCTGGTAAAACTGGACAACAAATCAGTCACATTCTGCATAAGACTGAAGATGGATACTTTGTCCACTACCTCCATATTCTGAGATTATACTAAGGCTAAGCTATTAAAACTGAGTGATTACCTATCTAATTTGAAATGCCCCTTCCATCTTAATGGTCATATTGCTTATGCAGAATCCATTGTCTCCAAATTCTATGCACATGCATATAGATGCATATGTTTCCTTCAGAAGTAAATACAACAGCAAACCTAAATCCCTATAGTGGAATCATAATTCAAAAGTCTCTACAATAAAAGAAAAAAAAGTCATGGCATACAAAAATAGGTATAATGCTCTAGATGCTAATATGCTCTTGATAAACTTCAACCAAAGTCAGATATGACGTAATAATAGCCATCCAGGTAAAAAATAACACGGTACAGTGCAAATAGTAAATAATATCAGATACTCAGCCCTAAAATACAGTGCCAATCTACTAGTGGAAAAATGTAGTTCAAAATTTACCACCCTCTCTCTTATATGTCCCTATATCACATACCCGTCTCATACCAAATTTCAAAACTGCAAGCTATCAAGGCTCTATCCAAGGCCATGAACACTACTTCTAAGGTCCAGATAGCACACTGGGCTGCCTGCTACTCAGTCTGAAACATGAATTGCAAGGCCCACCCCTACAGAGGCTATTCAATACCAGCCTCCATGGAGGACATGAACATTTATCCACATGCACAAAGGCAGGGTATCAACTGGCCAGAGTAATTACTGTCCCATAGTCTTTACCAACCATATCTGTAAGGCTACGAAAAGAATTGTGGAATTTATAAATAAGGGCATAGGTAAACTACAAACTTTTGATCCAAACCAATTTGAATTTAAAGACAAATCCTGCCTACCCAATCTGGCTGGCTTCTTTAAGAAGATTACTGAAGCAATGGATGGGGGTAAATCAGAAGACACCACACATCTAGACCATGCAAAGGCATTCAACACGGTCCCACACTTAGGTCCCATAGATAAACTTTCCTAGCTATATGTAAATCCTTATGTAACTTGTTAGGTAGCATATTGTCTCAGAAATAGAAAAAGTTATGGTGGAATGTCTCTAGCTCCTCCAAAAGACCTGTCAATAATGGTGCACTCCATTCTTCAGTCTTTGGCCACTCTTCTTGGGCAATTGCTTCTTGGTAGTTAAAGGAAATGTTAAGGGCTTACGGCTGTAACCAACTTTGCAGATGACTGCAAACATGGTGCCATCATAAACTCTCCAGGAGTAAGGCTAGTCTTCAACAGCCTAGTAAGTAGCTATGAACATACTAAAAGTGACTAGCCCTGCTGCTATTTACTTAGGTAAATCATCATTAATCAGGTTTTGCAGAACTTGGGGTTTATGAGAAGTAAGCTGAACTACTTTACTGTGATTACTGTTTCTGTGAAAGTTAAAATAAATTACTTTAGCCACTATTTTATCAGAATGAGACATCTGAAGTGGGTGCAGTTAGCAAAATAACTACAATTATAGGGTACCATTGTCTGCAGAATACAGTGACTGACACTGGTGTCAGATGCTCAAGTCAGTCATCATCTGGCTTAGCAATACTACTGCGTATTTGTTTGAAGCAAGTTGGGCTACTTTAATGTGGTTACTGTTAGTGTGACTCAAAGTTGAAATACATTACTGCAGACATTGTTTTATCACAATTCAAAATAAGATGTGTGAGCAGTCAGCAAAGCTACTGTAATTGCAGGCCCTGAGATTTGGACATGGGTGAAAATGACTGACCTGCTGATAGGACAACCTGAACAGTCATTAATTTGTCTTTGCAGAGCTAGTGTATTTGTGTGAATTGAGCTAGAATGTACAATATGGACATTTTTGAAACAGACAGTGGAGGTGTGCACAGCCAGTAAAGTGGCTGTGATAGTTATGTATGAGGCTATCTGTGGATGTAAATGTCACTGCAGTGGGAGATAGTTGTAGTGTATCTAAAATTAACAAGTTGGCCATAATATTGCTGACTTTCATTATGGCTGCACACTGATGAACAACTTAATTTCAGCTCTCCAAGTGTGAAAAAAAGAAAGTGAGAGGCAAGAACAAGCAACTCTGCCAGTTTTAGTAAATTCAGTTACTGGCTAGTACGTACATTGCATGGATGCCTGCAAAGGAGAAACAGAGAGCCTGAAAGAAAATCAACAAGAGCAGGTGACGAGAAAATGATAACGGAGCAGAATCTTGCAGGTGTTCAGCAAAAAGCAGTTCAAGCACCAGCTCTGGTGAAAACATGGCTTCCAGTAATCTAGAGCAAAAATATTCAAATGTGCTAAAAGATGATTAAAATAAATGAAGCATTGAAGGGGTATATCAACTCAAAATAAGTCTGGAAAAAAAAGCGAAAAATTTTTAAGCAGCTATCCAGATGAAATGGTATATCTGCAAAAAGCAGATGTCAAATGAAGAAAAGGCTGGCTGAGTATGAGATTGCTAAAGAAGAGCTGCTTCAAAAAAAGGTAGAGTTACAGGACAGACGATGCAGGGAAAACCTGACATTTTCATCTGTACCATAGAAACTGAAAGAAACAAACTATTAATTTTATGAAAGCACAAAAAAGCAATTGGACAGGTACTCCACAGCAAGAGTTGTTAATTGATTATTTGGTACATCATGTGTATGCTCCAAACCTGGCTAAGAGAAAGCAGTCAAGACCTGTATTAGTAAAGATGCAATCATACCAGCAGAGTTACTCCTAACAAAACTGTGGCAGAAGGGCAAAATGTTAAAATTGGAGATGGTAGTGTTTCTGGAAAATGATTATTCACTATACACCAGGAAGAAGAGAAGCAAATTTATTACAGCAATCAGGGAATACAGCATTGTTAGGGTGTGGCAAACAGGGCAATTGCCCTGAGCACTATCTTGTCCAAGATGTAATTCACATTCCCAATGTAAAATATAAAAATATATATATATATATATATATATATAGATATATGGGTCTACCTGAAAACACCCAACACTGACAACGCCGACAACAAGATAACCGACACTGGAAGATCGAGAACGGAGATGACTAATGATTGAAAATCCTGATGCTGAGAACACCGACATGTTAAGGTAGGTGTGTGATAGTGACGGTTGTTAGGGTCAGGGTGCAAGTAAGGTAAGTGTGCAATAGTGACAGACTTTAAGGTTAGGGGTGGGTTAAGTGAGTTAGGGTTAGGGTGCGGGTAAGGTAAGTGTGTGATAGTGACAGACTTTAGGGTTAGAGGCGGGTTAAGTGAGTTAGGGTTAGGGCTTGGGTTAGGTGAGTGTGCGATAGAGACGGACCTTAGGGTTATGGTTTGGGTTAAGGTTAGTGCATAGATAATTGTATATGTAAGGTTTAGTGTAGGTTTGTAAGGTTTTTGGTGTGCTTGTGTTGTGTGTGTGTTTTACGGAAAAGGTATTTGTTTTGTTGATTGTCGGGCATGTGAAGTTTTGTGTTTTTGTACTTTCGGTTTTGTGGTGTTGGTTATCTCGTTGTCGGTGTTTTCAGGTAGGCCCATATATATATATATATATATATATATATATATATATATATATATATATATATATATATATATATATATATATATATATATATATAGAGGCACACCAAAGAAAACAAGTGCACGTCGCCAAAATGGTGCACGGAATAAAACACAAAGTCCCAAAAAGAAATTCCAGCACTCAGAGTAATGATTCCAATATCAGATGCCGAAAAATGACCCAAAAAGCACCAAAGAAGTACAAAAGTACTTTAATAGTAAAGTGGAACAAACATTCATGTTGCTCCTTCATGCAGCCATTTGGCTCAACTGAAAAAACACAGATCGGTGACCAATTCCGCCCCCTGGTGTCATCAGTGTGAAAATACAACAAGGCATCTCACCAGCTCATATTTTAAGGTGAAAAGAGACCATATGCATAGTGTATATATCTTATAATACAAAAAGCAAAATAAACAAATGTATACATATATATGTATACAAAAATAGAAAATGTATATTATTATACTTCATTAAATGTCACTAATATAAATATACATACATACTACATATACGAAATAAAGAGCAAGGCACACTAAATCGAAACATATAGAACAAACAATAGAACCAAATAGATACATCTAAACCTAGATCTAACCAGAATATTAGATTTATAACTAATTATGTTACTAATTTTTTCAAGATTCGTAATGTCATAGATAACCATTGTGAAATACTCAAGTCAGATCCTTTTTTTGATCAACTTTTGGAATCTAGATGCTCATATAGTTATAGACGAGGTAAGAATTTAGGGGAATATCTGTCCTGGTTTAAACAGATTGGCCTAAAGTTGATACAAACAATGTTTTACCTACTGGTTCTTATGCCTGTGGTAATTGTGTATATTGTAAGGTGATGTCACGTACCAAATCTTTCACTTCTGTTAATACTTCTAAAGGTTTTGATATTAAACATCTTATTACTTGTTGTACAGAATGAGTAATATATATGGCAGTATGCCAATGTGGTTCCTTCTATATTGGCCAAACTTCGCAAAGTTTGAAAAGCAGAATTGCACTGCACCTGAGAGATATTAATTGCAAACGTGCTAGAAGTGCTCTTTATAAACATTTATGCGATCATAACTCTGCTTCTTTTCTCTTTGTTGGTATTGATGTCATTAAAGGTAGTAGACTATCTGATCTAACTAAATATCAGATCTTGGACAAAAAGGAAAGAATGTGGATGATTAAACTTGGGGCATTGTATAAACCTGGTCTTAATGATCATTGGTAATTTAAATTATGTTCTTTTTATTTTATTTTCTCTAGAGTCATTTCACTTCCTTCAACATTTTTCTAAAAACTATACTTTTTCTATTTAGTGTGCCTTACCCTTTATTGGGTATATGTATGTATGTATGTATGTATGCATATTTATATTAGTGACATTTAATGAATAATATACATTTTCTATTTTTGTATACATATATATGTATACATTTGTTTATTTTACTCTTTGTATTATAAGATATATACACTATGCATATGGTCTCTTTTCACCATAAAATATGAGCTGGTGTGATGCCTTGTTGTAATTTCACACTGATGACGCCAGGGGGCGAAATCGGTCACCGATCTGTGTTTTGTCAGTTGAGCTGAATGGCTGCATGAAGGAGCAACCTGAATGTTTGTTCCACTTTACTATTAAAGTACTTTTGTACTTCTTGGGTGCTTTTTGGGTCATTTTTCGGCATCTGATATTGGAATCATTACTCTGAGTGCTGGAATTTCTTTTTGGGACTATATATATATATATATATATATATATATATATATATATATATATATATATATATATATTTTTTTTTTTTTATTTTCCCTTTAAGGGGAAATGACATGGACATCCGGGGTGCTCCTACATGGCTCCTTCCCCCACTCATGTCACCTTGCATGGGCATTGCCCCACAAAGATCTGTGATTGGCTGATCAGGTGGGGGGGGCTGCTGTGGTGCAGTTAAGATGCTCTTTGAGCTATATCTTTGGCACCCACAGCAAGCTGAGGTATACATTTTTTGTTAACAGAAATAGCTTGCTTTCAGAACATTTATATTTTTAAAAAAAACTTTTTTTAAAGAGTCGGCTAAATTCTATGATGCTAGGTTCGGACAGCAGCAGCAGCTTGGAGACTGAGTGAAATGGCAGAAAAAGAAAGCAACAAGTCTGAAGTCTGAGCTGAAGTAGTAGGGTCAGGATGCATACAGTGGGCAAACTGCTGAAGGGATCAGATCCTGTTATTCTAGCAACTTTCTAAGTTTAAACGTTATTTTAGAATCAAAAGAAAAAACACTTCAAGGATTCCACAAACAATGAACCATGGCAAAGAAAGAATCCTGAAGAATAGCTGAGCCAACTATCCAAGGGACACTCCAAGTAAGGTGAAAAAGACACAATTTATCAAGTGCAGAGATAAGAAGTTGAACTCACTGTTAGTGAATACATAGGGCTTTTATCCCTATATTATAAAACAGACAGACATATATGTACTGGTTGAACACCATATTTGTTCATATGTTGTTTTTAACAGGTTTGTTTCACTTTATTTCATTCACTCATGGATTGGTTGCTTCAATTTATTAAAGTCTTTTGTTGCTGGTTACATTTTATCATGTGACAAGCTGATAATTATATATATATATATATATATATATATATATATATATTTTTTTTTTTTTTTTTTTTTTTACAGAGACTCATTACTATAGTTCTGATGAAGTCCCGATTAATGCATTAATCAGCTGTCTGCCTGATCCGGTGTCATGTATTCTTTGGAGCTCCTGGTGTTTAGTGCCTTGGTCATGATTTGGAATTAAATAACCATCAATCTCACTCTGTGTCAGTTTAAGTAGTAGGCTGTTGTCAGTAAATGTGGGATAACTGCTACATTATCTCAGGATGCCCATTTTATCTAAGATGGCTACAAAGATGGTTGGAAAGTGCAAATCCATGGTTCCAGGTGTTTACTAATGTAGGCTGAAGGGGGAGTGGCACTCCTTTTCAGCCACATTACTAAGCAAATGGGCTGATGTGGACTGAAGGGGCAGTATTGGAAATGATTACTTGAGGTGCTATCTGTTTGGTAGTAGAGATTGTGGTGGCGTCAACAAAACTGTATATAGCTAGGACAATTGGACACAATACATGGCTATTTTGGTGGCCTGGGTAAGAAGAGTGTGACAGCAACTGATCACTGGCACAGTGGTGCAGCAATCAGAATTTCAAACTCACAATCTTTAGCTCCAGAAGTTGGCCTTCACCATCCTCCTCATCACCATCAGATTTTAGTTGCATCTCCAAATTTCCTATCATTATGTTGTGTAGGATGCAAATGAAAATAAATATACAGCAGACTTTCACAGGTGGTTACTGATGTGTGTACATGTGCTGTCCAGACAGTGAAAATACATCTTCAAGATCTCAAAGATGCATTCTTTGATGTTTCATCTCCAGCAGTAGGTACCATTGCAGGCCCCCTGTGAATGTGTTTGTGAGGAATGTATGGGTGTCAGCAGCTATAGCTGCAGTGCGTATCTGGCATAACTTAAACATCCAGAGGGAATCAGTTCCTACTCGTGTGTGTGGTACATGACATTAACACTGACATTCTGATTGCCTCTTGAATTGCAAACATATCCATGATGCAACTTCTGTGGTGACATACCACGTGGCATGCCTATAAAAGAATGTGTATGCATCATTGTATTAAAATTCCACATGTGAGGTCTATACAGGAATGTCTACTTTCAAATTATGCATGCAGAACATCAAAAGGAAGATGTAAACAGCATCTTATCTATTTGTATTCAGATTCCTTGAGCAAGATCTATACATGAATGTCTTCGTTCAAATTCCACGTGCAGATGCAGAAAGGAAGACGTAAACAACATTTATGTCTACAGGTCTGTGCGACAATGACAAGCACAGAAGCAAGCAGGTATGTGCGACTGGATGATGGTGTTCTTAAAAAAAAACACCTTTAAAAAAGTGCATTTTTTATTATTAAAAAATGAATGTGACACTCCCCTGGCCAGTGGTCCCTAGGCAACTGCCTTGATCACTTAGTGCTGGATCCAGCTTTGGTTGTGAGTAGTCTTTTCATCCTTGTCTATGAATCACATTTGGCATTGTACATGATGTGAAGTGTATACAAAGAGTCATTGTGCACTTTGTTTAACAGTAGCACTCTTCATTTTTTGTTCTGTACTATATTGTTATTGAATCAGCAAAATTTAACACAATATTTTCATGAATACCAGCATTATTTTTTTTACATCACAGTTTACTACTGATAATTTACAACTCTGTGAGAATTAAAAATACACAAACTCCTCTGACACTTCATCTGCTACAGATTCTGACAGAAAGTTTAGCACATGTATGAGGAATAAAGTACTACAAAGTAAGCAAGGGATGTTCATTTTTTTTTCAAAAATCAGTGCTACTGTGGCAAGGCACTGCAATGTTATGCTTAAGCAATACAATATGACAGAGAGTAGAGTATGCATATTTTACTCAAATAATGGAGGGGTACAAAGCCTGAGGAAAGGAGACCCTCGTCTGCCATGGCAAAAAGAAATATATATTATTTACAAACCTGCCATTGTGTATTGCAGTATTTTAATAAGAATTATATTAACTTTATAAAATTGCACCGCTGTATAAATCTAACTCCATTTTATTTCCCTCTGCACAGATACGAGTCAGAAGACTTGACTATACACCTCAGTGCAAAGGAACATTCCATGTATGTGCTGGTACCATCACAGTACATTGGCTGACTACAATTGCTGCCACTGTATCCACAGAAGCAGAAGTAGAGTGAAAGGTTTTTTTTCTTTTTAAATCATTACAGGTTCATTGTACTGTTAATTATAGCAGTTGCACATAGTATTTTCTGTTTTATTTTTGGAGGGGGTATTGTGTTATTGTGGAACTGTGGTGTGTTTTTGCATCTTACTGGTAAAATATGGCAACTACTCAACAGCACTGACTCACAGTGGTTTAGTCTGACATATAGGTTCATAGATGTATGCTACTAGGACCACTACGGCCCTTACAAGCCTAGTCATTCAACCCAAATGTGACCCACAGATTTAACTTATATAGTGGTTGATTTACTGACTGCTTTTCTCCATCAGATACACAGGCAACAGACCAGGGGTGAATTTCTGATTGCCCATCCATTGGTCCATGTTGCACTTAAATAGGGTTAGGGAGGAACACTACTTCACATGGATAAGGAGTCTGTTCCAGAGAATGGGAATTCTCTGAGAAAGTAATCTGCCTCTCCAACATGTCCTGCTTATATCATAAGCAAAATTTAAGTCTTCTGATCTAGTAGTTCTGATGCTGTTTGCTTTGTGGATGTGCAAATGGTTCATCAAAAACAGGGTCTAGGGATACCTTGTATGCCAGGCAAATATCACCTCTCAGAAGTCTGTATGATAAAGAGTAGAGAGACAGGACACTGAGGTGATAAGCTTAGGACCATTGTCTTTACTCCCTGTAATTTTCTTATAAGGAACCTTTGTGGATGTTCCATTTGCTGCATGTGTCTAGTCAGGTGCACGCTGAAGGGGGCATTATACTCCATGATGGGTGTGATGAGGGCCGAGTACAGTGGTATGATGATCTCTCTGGACCTAGAAGACATGGCCCTACTTGTAAGGTGAGCAGCACAAAAGCTTTTTTTTACTACCTTGGAACCATTTTGGTTGAAGGCTAGGTTACTGTCTACATATGTTCTCAGATCCCTGCCTAAAGAATCAACTTTTAGGGGTGTTTTTTTTATGACATATTTAACTGGGGTGGAAGACTTCCTAAAAGTTACTATAATGCATTTTTTGGCATTGAGTTTGAAGTCATGGCTTTGGCATCAATTGTTTGCGAGTTAGGCCCTTTTGAAGGGTAAGCTTTGTCTTAGGGAGGGGTTCAATGACTGCTCTCAGTTTGCAATCTTCTACAAACTTGGTCAGCCAGAGGCCTTTGAGATTGGCTTTGACCTCTGAGAAGTAGATGCCAAAGAGGAGTAGGCCCAAGAAAAGATGTTCACTGCACTATAAATAAGCATTTTAAATGGATTCAGTACAACTGTTGGTTCCAGGTAATGGGATTAATTTTAACCATTGCACCTAGTTCATTTTTACTGCTGTATAGTGGAATCCACTAGAGAGCAACAGTTCCCACAGGTCAGTAGACAAGGAGAAAAATGTCCAAGACAAAATACTACAGCTTTTCTGAACAATCAACAGCTATGTCCAGGCTGTCTGAGTTAATAAGTTCAAAGAATTTAAACATTTTTTAAACACAAAGGATTGATGTTCACTAACTTATTTCTTGCTGAAACATATTTATATCAAGTAAAGACAGCTGTGCTTTCTAAAATGACTACATATGCACTGTGCAAGATATTCACAGCCTGTCATCTTAAAAACGTATTCAAATAGAGAGGTGTTTAGTATAAAGCTGAGTTAGACTGTCTGCAAGAATGTTAGATGTCACCACTGTTTGCAACACATTGTGGTAGCTTGCTTTTGACCAGTGCATGTGATTCTAAGTTTTCTTCTCAGTAAGAATTAGCATACTACACCACCACCACAGTTTTAATAAAGTGGGAGGATAACAAATGCCACTATAGAGGTTTTAAATATTAACCACTAACATCCTTTATTTAAAATAATGCAAGGTGAAGGAGGTGGTTTCCAGCGGAAATTCTCTGCAGCACTCGGAAAGTACCTTGACGTACACTGCTGTGGTGATGCTTACAAAGATAAGACTTTTTTCTGTCTGTTCATGGTCTGCTACAGGACTGCATAAGTTTAAGCAAATATGTAAAATCAAAATGATGTTTGTTTCAGTTGAAGTGAAATGAACATGTGTTCTTGAGCTAGCTGTTGCCCTGCCACTAAGCCCTTACTAGGAGTGAGAGAATTGTTTTGCTCACAACTCAACCTCTTTCTTTCAGTCCCGTGTTTCCCTCTTTTTTATCTCATTTTCCATTGCTTTTCACTTTTGCCTCCTACAAATTCTAATGTTATGAAGACTCCACAATTGCAAAGTAATTGCTAGTCATGAATTTAATTGGCTGTGAATTACCTACCCTTCCTTATTGTTGAAATTATGCATTTTGAGAGAGGAAGGAATTTCTATCACCATTTTAAAATTTAACATAGTTGTCTGCTAATATGAATATCAATGCTGAACATAGTAAATTAAACTGTCTTCTCTAGAGAGACATTTTTTTCATTCTTGTCGTTTGGTAGCTTGACATTTCCTCCAGTTGCACCTTGATTTGCCTGCAACATGGTTTCTCCTAGATGAGCTGTTAATGTTTAGGATGACATATCTTGTTATACATTACGGCTTTTTCACATTTTAGCTAGTCACCACAGCTGCAAGAGGAATGAGAGCTTTACAGTAGCAGGGGGAAGTCCATGCTTACTAAAAAGATAAAGTGGCCTTGACGTCAGCAGCAGCATCTTTCACTTGCATTTCAATAACTGTTATTGGGTGGATCACAGAGAAGATGAAAACATAACACACACACAAGGCTAAAACACCCACATACAGGAACTGCTCTGCACCACAATGTATAAAAATCTGGACAATGCATAATCCTCACATTTGAGACTGGAGGCAGGATCATGGAGTTAACTTTAAAGCTAATATCAACTTAACACAGCTCTGTTTCTATAAAACCATAACAGAATGTAGTAGATATTCCCTAGCCATTATACAGTATTTGTTAACTTTTAAATACAATATTTACATTGTATGTGAATTCAACAATTCCTGATTGCTTACTTTCTAGTCACACTACAGAAATACTGATGGGGAATCTCAATCTACCAGAAGCAGACCAAGAGATTTCATGATTCAAGGTAGAAAAGGAGTGGGAATTGAGGTTTTGGACCATGACAGGTTCAGACATCTAATGCAGGATTGTACCAGAAAGGACCGAATTATGGTTATGTTACTGACCAGTGCAGAGGATGTCGTGGATGTCTAGGTTAGGACACTGTTAACCAACATTGATCATGCCATTGGGTACTTCAGAGAAGGGGGAAGGGTAGTTATTGTACTGATTGCTTATTGTGGCACTAGTGCTTTCATCACTTTTTAATATTTGTGCATAGAAGTCTGCAGCACCTGCGTAATTGTGCTATAATAGCAAATTTTGTGACATCTACTTAGCATTTTTAAATTGTTGACGGTGCTTGCAAATTGACATGCATGCCTGTGCTGGTTCATTGTATCACCTTTGGAATTGCTGTACTAGATTTGCTAGTCTTGTGGCATCCTTGCCTACATCTTTCGGCATTTTTGCCTGTGCTGGTACTGTTTTACTTTTGAACTATCACCCTATGTTTGCAAGTCCTATGGCACCATGTCTATATCCTGTATTATTCTGGCCACTCCATATTACTTTTCAATTATAGTATTGCACTTGCTAGTCTCATGGCAGCTGTGACTTTAACTTGGATCATCTTTGCCTGTGCTTGTACTTTGTACTACTGCTATTGCATTCTACTTGATAGCTTTGTGCCTATTATCATGCATCTTTCTTCCTTATCATACATGGTATATAGTATCGGGTTTTGCCTTATTACACTGTATGAGTATAGCATTTGTTTTCAACCTCATTAGTGGCACTTGTTTATAGACTTATAAGCAGTACCAGCACATACACTGCTAATATGTATATAGTAGCTGGTTCTTCCTTATTCCATTGTGTTCCTAGCATTTGTTTTTTTCCCTTCATTAGTGAACCCATGTAAAGACTCATTAGTGAACCCATGTAAAGACTCATTAGCAGTACCAATGCAATCAGTGTTACACAGATTAGCTGATTTCACCTTGTTTCTATCTATATGACACCCAAACAACTATTAAGTCTCTCATAAGACATAATACCCCAAACATTATTGCTAAACCCCATCCCCATCAGATCGGTTACTACACGTTATAGTACTTGCTCCTACTGAACTTTTCCCCCATCAAATTTTCTAACACCATGAGACCACAGTCTGCCCTGTTAATATCCTACTTGGATTATGTAAATTAGGACACTATAGCAATTGCTTCATGTTTTCTGACAATCCGTTTATGATATCTACCAGTACATCTGCTTGTAGGAGGTATAGACACCCATTTAACTTTCAAATTTCTCATGTCACTTAGCTGATAGAACTCATCACAACTTAGGATTATCATAGCACACTAACACTAAGCCCACATATGCTGAGATACTAAACAAATCTCTTTGTAATCCTCCTATGCAACACACAAATTTCAACAACAGACTTGTATCTCACTTTTACGCTCACATCACCTTCACTAGCTGATCATGGGAATTAAGAGGCTAGCAAGTCACGAGTAGCATTGCCACCTATCCATTTTTTCCTCAGACTATCTGGAAGTCAAACCGATTGTCCAGTAGAACTCTGGTATTCTGTTTAAAAAAAAGGATCTCAAATGTAGACAAACAGGGCGTCCCCCTTCAGTTGGCATGATGATGTCATAGAAAGAGGGCAGGGAGATGGGTGGAGAAGGGCAGTGTTATGGAAGGTGGTAGTGGTGTGGCCTTGGTCCAGTTTTCACCACAGTGAAAGGTGGCAACTCTAGTCATGAGACCATTTGAACCTTATCAATACCTACCTTCATGATATACCTCCCACTTCCAGAAAGGTGCAGCAAGTCAAGCCAGAGACTGTCACCACTCTTTTATATAACTGGTCATAATACAGCTGTTTCTTCACAATGTCTATCATCTTCTCCTCTTAACTATCTCTAACTCCCTTTTACCTGGATCTCCTACTCCATCATTTATAACCATCTTCATCCTATAATTACTTCACTGTCTCCTACTCAATGTCTATTTTCAGCTGATTCCATTTGAAAGTAACTAGACTCTCATAACGCTGATATTAGCTAATAGTTTACTATATTCTTCATTTAACTGTCATTTTTATCATATCATACTGTCATAACATTATAATTCTATATATGTTCTTTTACTACTCTATGTACATTTATTATTTTTTGATGAACTATCATACCATTACTAGTGTGTGTGTATATATATATATATATATATATATATATATATATATATATGTACATTTATGTAAGTCTTGTATAACTGCCCTCGACTCATTCTGTAAAATGGAGCATTTCTCCCCAGCCATTCACTGGAAATGAAACTTGTGCCAAGTCTGATTTTCTCAATAAACAAAATAAATAAATAAACAAACAAACAAATAAATAAATATCCATCTACCCACCTGTCAAAGCTGGTCTTAAATTATATAAGTGTGTCAGGGGCTCCATATTGAAATATTGGTACTCAAAATTCCAAGTGATGACAAGCTGTGTACAAAATGGACCAAAAACCCAGATAAGACTGAAAATCAAAAACTGCTATTCTTCTTAAAACTTATTTTGTAAAGGAATGGGAAGCCCCCCCATCATCTCCAATGTGGAGGGCAACCCCCTCACACCCCCATACTTAGAAAAGTTAGCAAATAATTAATTTGCAAACAGTGAATAACATCAGCTAATTAGTGGGAGAACCTGAGAAATAGCATTCCTCATTTAGCTAGATAGATCTCTATTTAGCTGGAGTGCTTGTTTGGCTTGCTTGCTGTACTCTGCCTTAATATTGCTGAGCACTGCATTTTATTTCTCTCACCTATCCATCCAACTATTGGCTTTTGAGTTACCCACCCCTAATATTAATTTGATTTTGGACACTCATCCCAGTCCCATCACATCAGTTCATTCTACTGAGTACAGAGAGATCATTTGGGAAGGCCCACCCCTTAGTTTCTTAACATTGGATTATCTTCTGTATCCTCCTTCCCACTTAACTTAAACAAATGCAATAAATTCATCTGCTTTTACTGTATTTGTATTTCTTCCTACTTTATTGCTTTATTTTGCTTTTGCTGTTCTTAAAAGTGTTCAATTGCATTTATTATGCTGCATTTATTACTGCTTGTTAGCAGCTTGATTAAATTGAAACTGTTATTCTAAGCCTCACAGTTTCAGTTTAAGCACTTGAGCTTCAGTCCAGTTGTTTTATATTAAGAAGGTTTGTAGTCTACGATTTTGTGGCAGGACAGGTAGCTTACATCCTTCTAAGTTGGGAATTGCTGGTTGAAGGCTTAGTGTGTCTGTCATTCTAAAAAGTGTCTTCGTTCTGATTTAAGCACTTGGACTTCAGGCCAGTTATTTTATATTAAGAAAGTTTATGGTCTACAGTTTTGTTGGAGGAGAGGGAAGCCTCTGCTCTTCTGAGCTGGGAGATGCTGGTTTGTGTCTGCTTATTTGAAACGTTTTTCCTGAACTTGTTGCACTTGTTTGCTGTAGCATAGAATAGATTCAGACCTGCAAAATCTAGTTCTGTTTGTATAACTTGACCACTAAATCAGGCCATCATTTATTGAAGAGTGTTTCCATGCATCCTAGTAGTAGGAGTGTACAATCAGAACTCATGTGATTGAAGTTTGCACTTGTTTTAGGAAAGCTCTACAGAGTCTGGTGACCAACTGCTCTGATCAGTCCAAGGTATCTGCTGATCAATGCAAAACTTGTGTAGAATTTTTCACTGTATGTTGCAATTTTGAACTGCATTTTTACTGTATCACTGCTTATTTGAACTGTTTTTTTTTTAATTGTTGCACTTTGTTTGCTGTAGCATAGACTAAATTCAGAACTGCTGAATATAGTTCTCTTTGCATAACTTTGTATAACTAAACCAAGGCATCTTTTGTTGGAGAGGGTTCCCTTGCAACCTAGTGGCAGGAGCGTGTGGTTAGAAATTACCTGATTGAAGTTTGCTGGAACAGGGCTCAGTTTTAAACAAATTAACCAATAAAAAAATCTCAAATCAGTTTACTCTCATTTGCTACATTAGCACTTGTTTGTGCATCGTGCACTGCCAAGCAGCTGTGGGCACTGTTGGAGGTTATAGACGGAGACACTTCTGCCTGCAAATTTTCCCTTAGTACTCTGCTGGTGCTCCATCTGTGAGTTTTCATGATTGTCCCTCACTGACAGGTGATACATTCAGTATATCTCCTGAGGTACCAACACAGATCCTACCCACTACTACTCCATATTTTTGCCCAGTTCAACTGTCCTCTACTTTTCCTGATCCTTCCTGTCCTCTCCCTGTTTTCTGACCACATCAACTTACCTAGCATTGTAGATGGAAAATTTCCCACAGTTTCTCCATCCAGCCTGGTTGACATGGGCATCCTGAGGCAATTTAGCAATTGCCTCATGTACACTTAAAACCCACTTCTTCTAGTTCACACAAATTCATTATGTGAGAAATACATCTATATCAAGAACCTAGAATCCAGGCTCCCTCACTCACCAGTCAGTTTATCTGATACTAAGCAGGTTGTCAGCATGCACACCTCACCTTCTGTACCTACGAAACCAACAACAAATAAACTTACATATGCGGAGGTCCTTACCAGAAGCTTACCTAAACATCAGAGACCTCCAAAACACAAATACAAACACAATTCATATAATACATCCTCTTCAGAACATAGTATGCATAATATATCACACCAGTGTCTCACCAATCAAGCCCATAAGGCATAACAAAAAACACACATCTTACTCATATGTGACTCAATTGTGAGACACACAGATGTACCTTTCACCAGGCTGAATAAGGAAAAAGTCATGGTCAGCTATACGTCAGGTGCCAGGATCTGCCACATCATACACGAACTCAAGTCTCTCAACAACATGCACTGTTATGACTCTGTCAAAGTCCATGTTGGTGTGAATGACTTGAGACGTACCTCACTGGACTATATGAAGACAGACGTGACCGAGCTCTTTGATTATGTGCCTCAGGCAGGTATGTTCCTAGCCTTAAGCAGTATTTTACCTTGACCTAGGATGATATCTCAATACAAACAAAAAATGATTGACTTCAACAACTGGCTTAGTTTCTGGTGTCTTTCAAAAGGGATGCAGTATCAAGCATCCTGGGATGATATGGTCAACAGACATTAATGCTTTGCCAGAGATGGTCTTCATCTGTCACCCCTGGGATTTCGGCTACTGGCTAAGGCTCTTGCCACCCCCATAGTGCCATTTTTAGGCAATGTCACAAAATCAAATTTCCCGATGTAAAAATACTCTCTAAAAACAATCTCAAGGTTATGCTGATAAACGCTAGAAGTCTAAACCAGAAACTGCACTCAATGGAAGCAGTCCTCACCTTGGAAGATGATGACATTTCTGCAGTCACTGAGACCTGGTTTAAGGCTGTAGAGACCACCCCAGTTGTACCTGGTTACATTTCCTTCCACACAGACCACAAATTGAAGCCATGAGAACTAAAGGAGGTGGTGTATCAATATTTATTAAAGTTAAATACACCTCTAGATTGGTTAAACAGCACAATTCCCTTAAATTATTTCAGGTGCAAATGACTGTAGGTAAGCCCCCTCTTCAGGTCATTGCCAGCTATAGGACCCTCTCCATGAATCAGGATATCCATTCAGCCTACTTGGATCTACTTGAGTCAATCACAATACAACCAAACACCCTGGTTTTGGGTGACGTTAATTTCCCATCCATTGATTGGGTAGATTATACGTGTTCTAATTCTCTTGCCCAAAGGTTCTTGGACGTTGTTAACTCTAATGCCCTGGACCAGCTGGTTAACACACCCACAAGGGGTTTAAACATCCTGGATCTGGTGCACACCAACATGTGGGATCACTGCTCTACCCCCACTATGTGGCCATCCCTAGTGAAATCTGACAACAAATCAGTCTTGCTAGAAGTAACTATAACACAAGATTCCCCTTAGCAACAACTAGACTAAAAAACTTCTCCAAGGCCAATTACAACCTCTTATGTGACAGCATAAATAGCTTCATAGCCCCAGTGCTTTATATGACCATCCGTACATTTGTATTATCAATTCTGTGGTTCTGCTCGACAGGGGCATGGGAAATAACTTTCTTGGGTGGAGTAAGCCAGGGAACCTTGTTGGCTAGGCTTACTTAGGCCCTTGGAATGATAGCCTAGTACCTACCTATGTATTGACTCTGCCGTACCTGATAAAACCAAAGCAAGATCTTCAAGGAAAAACAAACCTGCCATTAATAAGCTATACAATAGGAGAAAGAAATAAATTGCTGTCTAAGAGTAGGAAGGAATGGTCACGAAACTGGAAACACTCCCTCATCAAATTAAACAGGCAAATAAGACTCCTAGTGAAGTGCTCCATAGCTAACTACAAATCCAAATTAACTCCCCTAAGGATAACCACAAGGTGTTCCTTAGTTACATCTGCAGCCTCAAAGGTAAAGTCCAGATTTGTGCTAAACTCTTTGTTAATGGTACTACATATACAGAACCTGTGGCTATACCATATCTGCTGGCTGACAGGTCCAGTGAAAACTTTACTCCCCTGTCCCCACCATATATACCCCAAAGCATCCCTAACGCCTGTCCTTTACATAGTATCTCTGAGGAGCAGGTCTTAAATGCCCTCTCCAAGGTCAAAAATGCTGCATCTATGGGACCAGCTAACATCCAGGGCTATTGCTCTACATTGGTTAAGACAGGAATTAGAATCACCGTTGGGCACACTTTTCAGTCATGGCCTAAGCACTGACTTCATCCCATTGGAACAAAAACAGCTACCGTCATCCCTTTGTACAAAGAGGGTGGATCCATGGACCCATTAGCCTGACCAGCCTTATCTGCAAGGCCATGGAAGGAATAATCATGGACATTATTTACAAAGACAGAGGAAAACTCAAAATGCTCAACCCCATCCAGTTTGGCTTTGTCAAGGTGAGATCATGCCTGTTAAACATGGTGGACTTCTTTGAGACAGTCACCAATGCCCTAGACTAGGGCAAATCTATGCATATTGCCAACCTAGACTTAGCTAAGGCTTTTGAAAGAATCCCCCAGTCAGCATCATTGATAAACTCACCCAACTGGGTATCAACCCATATGTTGTCAGGTGGGTTGCAAACTGGCTCACTGACAGGACTCATACAGTCAAAATAGGGAACTCCACCTCCTCCAGCAGATCCATAACCAGTGGTGTTCCACAGGGATAAGTTCTGGGACCTCTACTGTTCAAAATCTACTTTTCCAAAGTACAGGCTAAAACTAAAGGACTGTGACTGCAAACAAAGTCATCACTGAAACCACTAGCGATGTCAACATCCTGCAAGAAGGTCTTACACAGATTAATGACTGGTGCCAAAGTCATGGTCTTAAACCCCAGCAAGGGTGATGTTCCTGTAAAGTACCACATCAATAGCAATACCCTAAGCGCACAGTCAGTGGTGAGAGATCGGGGCACACAGGTCGACAGCAACCTTAACTTTGATTACCATGTCTCCAAAGTGGAAAGAAGGGCATTTTCTATTGCTCATCTCATAAGTAAGGGCTTTGTCTCCAAAAACAGAGGTTATAAGCCCTTGTATCATCAGGCCAATAATAGAGTACAGTGTTCTCTTTGGTATGTTCCTTTACAAACACCTGCAGCAATTGGAGGCCACAAAGGTTCCTTACAAAGAAAATTCAGGGTCTTCAAGATCTGTCTTATGTGGAAAGATTGAAATCATTGTCAATTTACTCTGTGTCATACAGACTGTTCAGAGGTGACCTGTGCTTTGCATACAGAGTTATCTCTGACCCAGCTTTAATGGAAATGCTGCACATTCACAAGTTAAATGGCACATGGTTCACTCGCTCAAAAGACCATAACCTGGTATGTGACATCAACAAAACTTGCTGGAGAGACAGATTTGTCTCTCAGAGGTTGCCCTACCTTTAGGGCAAGCTTCTTATTCATGTTAAACAAAGCCCTTCATTGGCCCTATTTAAGCATAATTTGGACGATTGGATGGGTAACTAGAAATTCACCCTGGGGGCTCACCTGTGTCCCTCTTGGACATGGGCAATAGGTGCTGATTTTAGTGTCTGCTTGGACCAGACACCCTTGGGAACATGGGTTGAACTTGGCTAGGCTTGTAAAGGCCCTGGAGCCATTAGTCTAGTAACCTCATCTGATCCTGTAATCCTATATACCAACTCGGAGATCACCATACCTTAGAGAAAGGGAATATAGCAAGAAATGGCATCTCAGACTTTGTATACACAAGTCTGTTCTTTCGGCAACTCAGTGTTCGTCTTTTGGGACTAGCTTTAGTAGGTCCCAACATTATAAATGGTTACTGGGTATCATTTTGTTTAACATCAAATCCAAAAAAAATAAGCTGAAACCAGTGTGTCACTTTCAGGAAATGTAGAAATCCAGCAATAAAACAAGAAAGTGATTCCACAGTGAAATATTTTATTGAACAGAATAAAACAAGTTAAAATGTGAATAAAATAGTAAGATGAGCACTTTCAGCCTTAGGCCTTCATCAGATCTGTAAGCATTCATTCATTAACTCCATTTACAGTGGGAGTGCCCAATCAAACTCATCTTCTTAGGCGACGCCTTCTCAGTACTGGCTTTAAAGGAACAAGCTCATTTAAGCCCGGGTTGTTCTCAGCCCTCAAATCTGCTATCCATTTGGTCATTTCAAGTTCAGTGACTTCTTTTAGATTTCCTTTTCTTGCACCATAGTGGACCACTTGGAGTGCCGTAAACAGGAACAAATGATTATTTGCCATTATATGTTGACTCAGTGCATTTGTAGATGTTCTATTCCTAATGTCTCTTAAGTGTGAAGAAATTCTAGTTCTAAAATAGCAGTTCATCTTTCCAACATAGAAGCAGGTACATTGCATGGATAGTGCTACATAAACCAGGTTTTGAGTCCCACAGTCAGCATATGTCCTCGAGTAATATGACTTTTGTGTAACAGGATGCTGAAAATATTGATTCTGCATTATATATGGACATGCTTTACAGTGGCCACATTTATAGGTGCCTTGTCTATGTATCAAAGTCTTTTTATGTTTTCTATTTACATCCTTACATAACATTTTTTTAAATTCATCTTATTTTTATAGGAGAAAGTAGGTGTTTCTCCCACTATTCTTTTTATAGACTCAGCTGCTGTTAATATCTGCCAATTCTTTCTCATTATATTACAGATTTGTTTTACATCTTGACTACGTGTTATTGTACATCTCATATTCAATGTTTCACGTCTCCTCTTATGTCTCCTCTTATGGTTGTTGGCTTTTTGTGGATTTGCAGAGTAGTATGGTTTTCCTTTGGTACTTCTCTGTTGTACCTCTGTAGTCATATCATCCAATTCTTTTTTCTTGTATCCTCTACTACTCAGTTCATATTTCGTTTCCAACATCTTCTCTTGATGAATGTTGTCTTTGGTGTTGAGTTTAGATTGCTTCAAGAATTGTCTTTTGACTAGCTGTGGGAATACATATCTTGGATGCATACTCGACTGATGTAAAATGTGATTTTTCCAGTATTCTTTCCTAAATTTCCTTGTTTCAAAGTATCCATCTGCTTTTCTCAGAATGCTTACATCCAATAAATTAATCTTTTTGTTAGCTTCAAAATCCAAAACATCTGTGCTCCTCCTCAGGTAGTCAAGTGAAGCAGGATAGTTAATCATCTCCACCATTCCAAAACAGGAAGATGTCAATAGATAAGGGCTTAGTATCTGGGGCTGGATGGGCTTCTGAGCCCTTATCTATTTATACTGAACAAAAAGTAAAAAGAGCATTGGAAAAAGCAGAGACTGTATTATGAGATACAGAAGACTTCTTATCTGGTTTATCAACATATTGTGGAATGTATCCAATACATTCAGATATGTTAATAGTAACTATGCACATGAGGAGTCTCTTTAGAGTTATACCAAATGGCTATGGAATAGAGTCAATTAGGACGTTTCTTAATATGACCAATGAATATACTACTGTGGAAATTATGCAAGTATGTTCCCTGCTGGAAATGATATTAGAAAATAATGTCCTCATGTACAATGGCCAATACTTTATACAAAAATGTGGAGTGGCCATGGGCAGTTCATGTGCCAGTTCATACTCAAACATAGTTATGGCTCAATGGCAGCTAGAATTTGTGTTTACAGATAGCAACTGATGAAAGAATAAATGTATGTACTACAAGAGATTTGTGGATGACATCTTCCTGTTATGGAATGGTGGAGAAGATTAACTATCCAACTTTGCTGACTACCTGAGGAGGACCACAGACTTTTTGGATTTTGAAGTTAACAGCTCCAAAAGTGAGATTAATTTCTTGGATGTAAGCATTCTGAGAAAAGCAGACGGATGGTTTGAAACAAGGACATTTAGGAAAGAATGCTGGAAAAATCACATTTTACATTGGTTGAGTATGCATCCAAGACATGTATTCCCACAGCAAGTCAAAAGTAAATCTTGAGGCAGTCTAGGCTAAACACCGAAGACAACATTTATTAGGAGAAGATGTTTTAAATGAAATATGAACTGAATAGTAGAGGATACAAGAAAAAATAATTGGATGATATGACTACAGAGGTACAACAGCGGAGAAGTACAAAAGGAATGCCATACTACTCTGCAAATCCACAAATAGCCAACAACCATAAGAGGAGAAGTGAAACATCGAATATGAGATGTACAATAATATATAGTCAAGATGTCAAACATATCTGTAATATAATGAGAAAGAATTGGCAGATATTAACAGCAGATGAGTCTATAAAAAAATACTGTGAGAAACCCCTACTTTCTCCTATAAAAATAAGATGAATTTAAAACAACTGTTATGTAAGGATGTAAACAGAAAACAGAAAAAGACTTTGATACATAGACAAGGCACTTATAAATGTGGCCACTGTAAAGCATGTCCATATATAATGCAGAATCAATATTGTCAGCATCCTGTTACACAAAAGTCATATTACTTGAGGACATATGCTGACTGTGGGACTCAAAACTTGGTTTATGTAGTACTATGCACGCAATGTACCTGCTTCTATGTTGGAAAGACGAACTGCCATTTTAGAGCTAGAATTTTTTTCTCACTTAAGAGACATTAGGAAGAGAACATCTACAAATGCACTGAGTAAACATATAATGGCAAATAATAATCATTCGTTCTTGTTTATGGCACTCCAAGTGGTCCACTATGGTGCAAGAAAAGGAAATTTAAAATAAGTCATTGAACTTGAAGAGCAAATGGATAGCAGATTTGAGGGCTGATAAAAACCCTAGGCGTAAATGAGCTTGTTCCTTTAAAGCCGGTACTGAAAAGGCATCGCTTAAGAAGATGAGTTTGATTGGGCACTTCCACTACACTATAAATGGAGTTAATGAATGAATACTTACAGATCTGATGAAGGCCTAAGGCTGAAAGTGTTCATCTTACTATTTTATTTGCATTTTAACTTTTTTTATTCTGTTTAATAAAATATTCCACTGTGGAATCACTTTCTTGTTTTATTGTTGGATTTTGTTTAACATATAACACAATTTTATGGATTTTGTTTAACATATAACAACATTTTATTTCAGAGGTGGGGTAAACACTAGTTAATAAATCTGTCCCCTCAGCATAGTTTGTTTTGGTAGACAATCATATCCTTAGGATAATGAAGAAAGATGCAGGATATAGGTACAGGTGTCCCATGGCTATCAATCAGAATACAATAATTCAGAAGTGGTACAAGGTACCAGCACAAAGATGAAGCTGCTATGAGACTAGCAAGTACACAACAATTGAAAAATAATATGAGGTGGCCAAAATGACACAGGATACAGGCATGGTGCTACAGGACTGGTTTGTTGTAAACAGATGTAGAAGGATTGGGTCCTCCATGTAACATAATTGCAAAACATAGTATGCCACGTATGAGTCTAAAAGAGACAAAGTATAGAAATAGGGCTTCAAGTCTGACTTAATGGCCAAGGGTTTTAAGACCAGCAATCTTTTTAGCTGGGGATTGTTTGGGACTTTCTAGCTATGCTATGTTTCTGTAGAGGTACATACCAAAAGTGGCACTGTACTCTATAACCAGTCTAATAAGAGCACAGTACAGAGTGATGATAATTTCTTTCAACCTGGACAACCAGTCAAAAAAACTTCAGCTACTACCACAAACAGGGGTCACCTGAGTTCTATTTATGACCTTGAATATTTAACAAAAATATTAGCACATACATTTAGTTCAACTTCCCCCAATCAATTCAGTTCATACTACCAAGTAGAATTATCCCAGAACAAGTCTTAAAAGACTGCTGAAAAAGAACAAAAAACTCTTAAAAGAACTCTAAAAACACAAAAGGGTCCCCTTCCATGTGAAGCAGAGTTCCTCCCTATCCCAATTCAAGTGCAACTTGGACATGTGGATGGGGAACCAGAAATTCATCCCTGGTTTGACATCTATGTCTCTAATGGACACAGGCAACCTGTAAATGGTTCATCTCACATGCCCCTGCTTACACTTATCAAGGGTATCAGAACTCGTCAGAGATCTGGAATGCATGGCTAGGCTTAAAAAGGCCCTTGTGGTCATTAGCCTAGTAAACACCAATGAACATATAAAATACTGGTTCCATGAGTCTGGACAATATAACCAGGTTGTCTCTGTGTTAGCATAAAGACAGTTCCAGTTCACTCAAACCTATTCAATTTTAGCTTGTCCACTATATATAAAACACAGGCCTTGCAAATGGAAAATGTGGCTCCCCCCACAGGCAATGAATTAGTACAGGCCTGGGGAACTATCAACCAATTAGCTTTACTAGCAATTGTAAAATAACGGAATGGAAATATATCATTAGAAATAAAAAAGAAAGAAATGCATTAGCAATGCATGTGATGCAAGAGGGGAACACACACACTTTTAAGTTCCTGGTTCTCCATATTGTCCATAGAAATAAAAGAGGTGGAAATATTATTAACGATACTGAAGCTTTGGAACAAGAATGGATTATTAAGTTCCAAGCAAACAGACTACCTGGTCTAAACTCTAAGGTTTCTTTAAAACCATTTCTCAGAAACAGGGCCTTGAAGCACCAGCCTATCTAGTATTTGTTTTATATATATTTTTCTATCTTTTACATAGCTTTTAATATCGTACCCAGATGGTTAGAAATGCATCTCACATTTTATACTGTCTATATATGTGTTTGTTATATGTGTTTTTATATATTTTATATATATATATATATATATATATATATATATTTATACCATGAGCATTGTTATTTGGTTTACTGATTTTAACATGGAACTGATTGGTTGACACCATGATGCACCACTATTTACATGAATTTCTAACTGTTATAATATGCCTGATGAAGCAGAGAGGACTCTGCGAAAGCACTCACATCTTTTTCTAATAAAGAGTTATGTGCCGTGTGTATCCAGCGAGTTTTTATTTTATTTAATGCATTAGTACAGGCCTGGGGAACTATCAACCAATTAGCTTTACTAGCAATTGTAAAATAATGGAATGGAAATATATCATTATATAGCTCATAGACAATGTAATGATATTGGCACATTAGTTTCCTTGAGTAAGTTAATGAAGCACTAAACACTGGCAAATTTCTGCATACTGACTATACGGATTCAGCTAAGGCCTTTGATACTATCCCAGACACTGGCCCTATTGAGAAACTCACCCAGTTAAATAACTTAACCCACTGGACAGCAAACTGGCTGTTCGACTGGAATCACATAATCAGGCTTGGTAGCATACATACTGAAAATGTGGGTCACCAGTAGTATCCCACAGGGTTCTCTTTTGGGGAATTTCTCTTTAGCATATACTTCACTAATGTCCAAGCTGATATCAAGGGTCTCTGGCTCACTAAGTTTGATGATGACTGCAAACCTGGATCTCTGCTTTGGTTACAAGGTTGCAAGCAACCTTGTTTTGTTTGTATTTTTATCTATTCATAAAACATGTAGTACCACCAATAACCATTTTGTGCTTTAACTCTACATCATAATATTAGCAGAATCTGTTGGTGTGATAGATACCTTACCAAAAGGATCACCTACCCATTTATTTATTTAATGTATTTACACTTTGTTGGCCAGGTTAGTCCTACTAGGCCAATGGCCTCTTTTCATGGGAAATCAGAGGTGGTATTCATATTGATTAGGATAAATTTCTTTAAATTCAACCTGGATAAGTGGATGAAGTTCAAGAAATTCACACTTGGTTCATCTCCACAGATACAAATAGAGGGAGAAGACAATGGAAACTGCAGTGGCTAGACCAGTAATGGTTTGCTTTACTGATAGCCTAGTGTACACCTATGAACAAAAGAACACATAAAAAGGGAAATATGATAGTGCATGATGTTTGGAGAATGGGTTGTGCTATGCTGATGGAAATGTTTAAAAATGATGATACAGCCAGAGTAAACAAGGTATCAGGAATTCAGTAGTGAAGGCTATGGAAAAGGGTATCAAGAGGAGGAAAAAAGGGGAAAATGGCCAGTTTGGCTAATTAGAAATATGAGGTTACCAAGTATGACAAAAGATAAGGCTTACAGGAGGTAGAGACCAGGGAGGGAGAGATGGAGGACGCACAGTAAGTGAAGGCTAGCAAAAAGACATTGACAACGGTAAAGGCAGAAAAGGCAGTCAGTTGAATAGTTTATAAAGGGAAGAAAGGGCTTTTTTAAGTATCAGGAAGGAAGGATGTGAGGGGCAGAACTGGTCGTGCTGAACAAAGTCAGAAGACTAACTACAGAAAATGGGAAACACAGAGGTACTGAGCAGATACTTTGTTTCAGTCTGAAGGTATAATTACTGATAATGAATTAAACTTCAGCAAACACATGTATGTCACATCAAAAATCCACAAAAAGTTGGGCATGCTCCATAACTCCAAGTAGTAATTAACAGGGTCTGAAGAATTACCACAGCACTACTTAACAGGGTCTAACAAATAACCACAGCTCAAGCACTGCTACTCCCTAACTTACTGTACTCTTCCTGTATTCTCATTAATATTCCCCAAACACAGAATTTGTAAAATACTTACAACAACGTTGCTAAATATGCAGCTGAAGTCTCTAACCACATCCACCAATGTAAAGCAAATCAACTGCCTTGAGCTAAATCACCACCTAAACATTCCATCAACTAAAAAACACCAATAACTTACTATATAAATCCAAAAGGCATCCTTCACCAGCACTTCTTGTCAAGAAATACATCCCTCCAAAAAATCTGAGATCAGTCTCACTTAACTTTTCAGGAGTTAATAAATCCAACAGCCATTACAATGATTTTATACACTCCAGACATGTATCCAAGCTATGGAATTCCTAACCTCTTGACCTTAGAAATCAAGCCACACCCAACACTTTTCAAATCAAGCTAAAACAACTTATCATTTCCACTTAATCATGCCCATTCTTGGGATCATGTCTCAGTTCTTCACTCATTTATAATAAACCTAACTGTCTTATTTCACTCTTTAAACCCCCTATGTTTTTTATTTCTCCATTCATATTCACAGTAATACTCCCCTATTAATTTATTTTGCATTAAACAAACTCTTCTGCTTTTTTTTAATAATCTTTCCATTTCTTCTCATCACTTATGTGTTGCTGCTTTGTGCCTACTGAAATATTTTTATTGCCAGTTTCAAAGATTGTCAGTTTCATCTGTAGAGCTTTTCTCCCCAGGCCTCTGCTGAAAATAGGCTTTTGCTCAACTGGACTAACCCAGTCAACAAAAGTAATTAAATAAATAAGTACTTTTTTTCACAAAAACAGTTGCAGACCCATAGAATGGACTATCAGATTGGGTACTAGAGAGAGAGAAAATTCATAGAAGTATGGGACAGGCATTCTTCTCAACCTCTTAGTGTAAGAAATTTTGGACAAAGGCAAAAATAACGGGGGGGGGGGGGGGTGGCAAAGGCCCAAAAATAAGGACAGACTTTAAATATTTCTCTATAAACTTAGAAAGTTGCTAGAACAACAGGTTTTGCATTAGCATGCATATTCTTAGGGATATGAAATCTGGAATTCAAATGTCTATTATTTAATGACATCTGTCATTGACAATTTACCAGAAAACCACAAATTAAATTTATAATTGACAGTCAAAAAAACTTGAGGCAAAAATCTGGACAGTTAAGAAGTTTGGGGACAGAGAAACAAAGTATAGAAAAAGATAATGATAAAGGGAGAGGTAAAATGCTAAATGACATTAAAAGGGTAGGATAATAGTCTTATTGTCTCCTTCTGCCAAAAAGCAAATATTACCTGATGTAATGCAACATCTCATTCATATAAATTGAAAAAATAAAAATGAGGAGTCTTGATTTTTGATAAAATATAGATGTTGTCTTAGCATAACTCACATCTGCTGGACATGCAAGCAACAATGTTTAACACTATGGGCAGTACAGACTAACTTTGACACCCAAGAGGTGATGTGAGGCCTGACCCCATATTTATGAGTTACTTTATTGCCTCTGCAAATCAGTAACTCAAGACATACTTCTCAACTGTCCAGAATTTCTCATAATATCCAGATTTTTGGTCTGTTTCTCATAAAATTTGAGGTTTTCTGGAAAATCATTGAAGAGTAAAGTCATCAACTAATGACAGATATTTGAGTTTCAGACTTCACATCCTTCAGAAAATGCACAGTAATGCAAAACCTGTTATTCTACAGACTTTCTAAGTTTATACGAGCAATAATTAAAATCTGTCTCTATTTTTGGGCCTTTGTTCCCTCATTATTTCTGGCTTTATCTAACATTTTTCTAAGAAGAGATTGAAAAATATAACTTCAGAGGATATTGATATTTATTAACTATTATTTGAATTATGTCATATAAAACAGTCCACTCGAAGACAACACTATTTTAATTTAATACTTAGTGTCAAGAACACTGAATTTGTCACCTCAAAATTTATTTCAGATACCAAAACCAACTTCTGTATCATCTTATCACAAAAGAAAATCACAATGAATGTAGTTTTTACACCAAATTACAAGGACTAATGATTGATGATGAACTTAAATTTGATATTTACACTTCGAAGTTGTTAAAAAAAAAATCTGGGCATGCTATATGGAACCAGACATTACTTTGCAAAATATGCATTTCAAAATTACTTCAAAAACAAGCCACACTACTACTATACAATAAATATAGTCCAAAATAACAGCAGCTGCATGGCAGAGGAAGAAAAAAAAACTGTAATTCACTTCATTTACAAAATTGCTTAGTTTTTTTTTTCTGCTATTTTTGGTCTTTATAAACTATACCAGGAAATGCACTACTTCAGCCCTTCTACTCTCAGCTCTATTATATGCAGCATAATTTCTAATTAATGTACAATCAGCTCAAACCTCAAAATCTGAGGAGACTTATAATAAAATTATTAAACTCACAACTGACTCTTCTGCTCAAAGTCATCACTGTCACCCACTTAAAGAACTTAACTGAATTGAATTTCCCAACTACCTCAATTCCATTCAGTGGAAAAACACTCATAAAATGTTTTAACATACAGATAACTGCTCAGCCCCTCAACCCTCTCATCCTGGCACTTCCCAGCCAGGCCTCTCAGATCCTCAGAGAAATTCATGTGCAATGTAACCTCAATGGAAATAGTAAGTATCTTTACTCATACAACATGGTCAACTTCTGAATTCTCTCCCACTATCAGTTAGATAAACCGCTAATCTCAGATTCAAAGGTCACAACTGAAAGCACAGAATTTATCCAGCTGGACATGTAATTGTCTTTTTCTCCTAAGCACTAGCTCTGCAAACTCTAATACACACACCAGCATCTTCTCAGATTCCACTTGCATAGTCACCCCCAGGTTGATAAATCTTTTATAAATACATACCCTCCCCTATTTCACCCCCTTAAAGTTCTCCAGTATATATAGAATCATAATATAACCCCTGAAAAACAAAATACCTCTTTACCCATAGACTAATTCCATACTAAAACTTCTTGCATAGTTTCCATACGGATTAACATAGACCTGTTCATCTCCACCCCATCCTTCTCAATTATTCTCACTCCAGTAATAATACTCATTCAACTCATCTTCACTGCTTATATCATGTTTTGCCACCATTCCATTCATAACATAAAAATGTAAATATGTCTGCATATTGTTCACTGACTTAAAACAAATCCACATTTACTATGTAATGTAATGTGCCATTCTATGTAAATTCTCTACTCTGATCATAAATATTTGTAAACCTGTTGGAGCTTTTCTTCTGGGCCTGCCACTGAAAAGGAATTATTATTAAAAAATATATATAATGCGCATGTGCATATGGGTGTGCTGTTATTGTTCAAAAGTGGTCCAAGTTGACATCTGTTTAGTTGACCAAAGATAGCTGCCAGGTGTGTGAGATCATACAGTTCTTGGAGCTGGAGAATATACTTTTTCCTTGATTCTGAACAAGCTAGGAGTCAATATATATAATTAGGAGGTGGTGTGGGGTGGCACAGCCTTCTGCAAAAAATGATGTGTTTTGTTTTTCAGTTATGCATTCATCAAGATTGTTTCTCAGTCCATATATAATAGCTCATCCACATTCATGATGTCAACCTTATGTAGTCAATGTTTTAAAGTCAATGTTTTGTTTAGTTGTATAAAAATAAAATAACTCGGTTACCATAAAGCAAAAACCCATTTCATCAACATTCAACATATTGGCCTACTTCACTGAAGGCTGCATATCTATGATCAAATGATGCTGGAGTCAACAATCCATAAGCTGACTATAGCATAATTCAATTAATTTATAATGAGGCAATTTGTACTGTAAATCTGCATTTGACAAGACTACTAGCTATGCATCATGCAAATAAAGATAACTTTGTGTGTGTGTTGTTTTTAGGTTTTAAGTTTCTATTTCTGCAAATTGGTTCCTTTTCAGCATCATTGTCTACCATCATCTCTGATATCTTTCAGTATACAGTCCTGAAATCTCTTTCCTACACCTGGTGGTAATGTGTTCTTTCTTTGCTAGAAGCAGAGTGCACTGTTGAATATGGGTCTGTACATGCATTGTTTTTTTACCGTTTGAAACTAATACTCTATTTCCATACCTCATACTTTCTATAAGGAGCAGCATTATACAATATTTTGTACTACAGACAGATATGAAAATTGTATGCTAGCTAAGGTAAAATATAACATGCCACCATACTGCAACAATCAACCAGGACATTAACATAGGAGTGATGGCATGGAATTGGTGATCTGTCAATGATAAGGGCAGAAGGCTGAATTGACTAATAATATTTTTTGCAGGGCTTTTACAATCTACTTTGAGGATTTTACATTGGTGGAGCTTATTAACTTCCCATAAAAAGTAGACATACAGATAACAGGATAATTGCTCCAAGATTCATATATATATATATATATATATATATATATATATATATATATATATATATATGGAATCTCCCAAAGGAGTGCGTCAACTTTTGATGATAACTTTTCACCACTCAGACATCTGGCATGCATGCAGAGTTAAGATTCTCAATTTGGGTTTGTTAGAGGACAGTCCATCTATAAGTGAACAATGTAAGTGATAACCTCTATTATTTTTTAGTGCCCAGACAGAGAAGCTCTAAAAGCAAATTCTTCCATGGAAAGCTAAAGGAACTCTGAATGTCGAAAGCTAATATAAGATAAATAAACATATAACTGCATCTAAAAATTCAAATGCAAAGGTATGAAAGTTACCTTGACTGGTCTAATAAGCTGTGTAGGAGCATCTTTCATACACATTACCAGAGGCAGAATGGTGAGAGACTATCACTTATCAAAGATGCACTGACCTTTTTATTCATACATCACCATTGTGGTTATTCATCATGCACCTGTACAATGTACCACATAAAAGAGGTGTAGCAAGCTATTCTGGTGCCTGGTTCCATTCCTCAATCTGGATCCCACCCCCTCCCTTGAAGAGCAAAACAAAAACTGCTTGCTGCAGTTTACACCACACAAAGAGTTCTAAAGTGCTTCAGTTCTGACCTCAGACAAAATACTGGTATTCATTTCTGAATGGTGATAATTCACCGGAGACTGATCAGCATATGCCAATATCACCCTATAATGCCTGGTGCCCTAGGATGGCTGTACCCTTTCTCCAACCCTCTGCCAAATAGGATCATTGCTGGATGATTTGTATACAAGTGCACTCTAAGAATATACATCAGTGAAGTTTTACATGGTCCATAAAATTGGTTGACTAACAGAAGAGCTACAAAGGAAAACTGTGTTCTTTCCCTTGAAAGAACAGTTAGTCTGTTGTGTTTTGAGAATGTGTAGCTGGATGACAATACTGCAGTGGTAGTTACGGATCTTGCAGAATGAGCCCTAACCTTCATAGAAAGTGTCTTATGCATATAACAGTAAATAATGCAGAATTCCAAGATGGCTACACTAATCACCAGCTTAATTTTAGCTCTTCTGGTGTGAAGAAATAAACTGTGAGATAAGGGCCAGTAACTCTGACAGTTTTAGTAAATTCAGTTACTTGCTAGTAAGTACACTGCTTGGATGCCAACAAAGAAAAAACTTAGAGTGCCTGAAAGAAAATAAACTAGAAAAGGCGAAGGAAAAACAATGAGAAGAATTTTGCAGCTGTTCAGCAAAAAGCAGTTTAACCTCCAGCTTTGGTTCAAGAGATGACTTCCAGTAATCTAGAGGAAAAACTAAACTGAATGTTCTGTGCTCAAAGCTGATTAAAATAAATGAAACAGAAACAGTGAAGGCATATATCAACTCAATAAAAACAACAGGCTGAAAAATGGAAGAAGCTTTAAATAGCTATTCATGTGAGTTGATAAAACTACAAAAAATCAGAGGCTGAAATACAGAAAAGGCTGTTTGAGTATGAAAATGCTCAAGAAGAGCTGCTTCAAAAAAATGAACTTAGAGGGCAGAGCGCACACATAAATCCTGTGATCATCTGCTGTGCCAGAGAAACTGGAAGGAACAGACTGTATTAAGTTTATGAGAGCACAAACAAGCAACTGGACTGGTATTCTTCAGCAGGATTTGTCAATTGAAAGGGCACATCATGCATATGCTCCAAATCTAGCTATAAGAAAGCAGCCAAGACCTGTATTAGTAAAGATGTAATCATGCCAGCAGAGTTGATCCTGACAAAACTGTGGCAGATGGGCAAAGTGTTAAAAATTGGTGACTGTAGAATGTTTGTAGAAAATGATTATTCACTTTGCACCAGGAAGAAGAGAAGCAAATGTATTATAGCAGTCAGGGAATTTTGAGAGGCAGGTGTTGTATCCAATCTGTCTTCAGAATATTTTTTTCTGTAGGAACAAAATTATTTTTGATGCAGAACAGGCTAAGGATGAAATACAAAAGTTTGTTCAAGAAAAAGTGAGGCAATAAGCAGATGGGGAGTTTCTCATTCACCTGATAATAAAGGTCATAGAGAGAGACTTTACCAGTGAAATCTTTTCCAAAGTTCCAAAGGAAATGTTTGAGAGACAGGAAAAAAAAGCACAGGAGTGGATTAAAAGAACCAGGAGTACATTGAACTTGACCTGGAGTCTGAGGTTGGAAGATGGAGATGAACAAGAAGAAAACCAGCAACACTGAAAATAGTAAATAAGTGCAAGATCATAAAGTATCAATTACATTTGTAAAATATGACTTTATAAGACAAAATGGCTGAGAAAGACTGGACTTTTGTTGACTTTGTTAAACTTGTGCAGGACTGAAGAGCACATTAATAGGAAATAAAAAAAACTGTAGGAAAAATAATTGCTGTTTTTGACATTATTTGCATTAAAAATTATGATATAAATTGCATGTTACATAGTAGAAATTTTTCAGTTATTGTTGTATGTGACAAAAATACTAAAGTAAACAAGTACTTTTTTCTTGTTTAGTTTTAAGAAATATAGACATTACAGTGTAAAAAGAGAAGAAATGGTCACCCAAATCATATTTAAGTTAATATATTGTAAACTTGGGTTACTGGGGTGGGGATGGGGTGTAAAAGTACACAGGTTATAAGACATGTAGAGTTGATATGTTTTCTCTGACTTTTGCATAGGTGAATGTCTGGATTAAGTCCCTTGGCTTAATCTAACAAGTGTTTGTGTGTGTGTGTGTGTGTGTGTGTGTGTGTGTGTGTGTGTGTGTGCGCGCGTAAGTGGGCTTTTTAAAAATAAGAGAACACTGGATATAATGAAAAGTTTTCCTCAAGCAAATGAATGTTCAGTTTGAGTTGAGAAGTCTTCAACTTAGGGCAGCTGTACATTTTGTCTCCATACATGGAGACAAGTTGACTACAGGAGCAGACAATAAAAACCAGTACACCTTTTTAAGACTAAAAGTTAATGTTTTCTGAAAGCCAACAAGCTGTTTCTCACATCTGGGAGGGGAATAAAGATAAAACAAGAACAGACAGCAGGTAGCATAGGCACAGGCTGTAACATAACATGCGACTATTAATTACCTTAATTTTAGGTTAGCTAATCTCTTTGGGTGCAGCTGTTGATTTGGGATACCTGTTCCTATCAGGAGGGTTAAACTTTATTATTTGAAGATGTATATAGTTTTGTGTGCTTGTTTTAAGTTAACAGGTTATGACAGTGTTCTGGGGGTATGATTGCTTTTTATGTTTGAGGGTTTTCATGAAAACAAAACAAATCTTATAAAATCTGACATAGGTTCAAATGGAGAAGACAAGAAACAACTGTATGAAAGTTAACCTGCTAAACATTGGTGGGTACATGCAACAAAAAAATTGGAAATAGACATTTAAAAAGCTGTCATATATAACAGGTGGGAACAAAATCGTTTTGGGCCAGTTCCTAGCTTCTTTCAGCCCCCTGATATAAAAAACGCTAAACGCGCGTTTGCGCGGTTTAGCGCGATTTAGCGCGGAGCTGCTACCGTTGCACACTAGGGCAGCACCGGTTAAGCAGATTTAAACTATTTGGGCTACCTAAATTCCACTCTTCAATTTTTCCCTTAAAGCTACCTTCCTCGAACTATACTACTGATCTAATCAGCGTATACTATAACTAAAAAGATCATCTCTACTTGACTCCAAGTAGACTATTCTCTATCTGTTAAGCCTAGCACTTGCTCCTACAGTACTTATTACCTTGATACGGTGCTCTTGTCATAGATAGTACCCCAAAAAGGCAAACCCCCATTTCTCGATCATCCACGTCCCCCGGAATCTTCTTTGGAGTTTTTTGTCTATTCCTTCTAGCATGTCGAGGGATCAGTTGCTAGTGTCCTCTCCTGCTCAGCTGGTGAACCTGGGAATATTGAGGCAATGTTACAATTGCCTCATGTACACAACAACCCTCTCCTCCTCCCACAAAACACAAATACATGCGAGAGATGCAACTATACAGCCAAACTGGAGGCTGAGCTCTCTCAACATAGGACTGGCAAGACCAGTCAGGAGGAGAAGGTTACCACACACACTATAGACCCAGTCTCACATAGTACCATCACAACCTCAAATCATACACATAAACACACAAAGACATACTCGGAGGCTCTGATCAAAAATCTACCAAAACAGCAGAGGCCACCAAAGCAGACACCCAAACAACCACTACCTCAGAACACATCACCTGCAACACATAGACCTCACAGTCAGAGTGTCAAACAGTCACAGCCCTTAAGGCCAAACAAAATGCCAGACACACTAGTCATTGGTGACTCCATAGTCAGACACACTGACGTCCCGCTCACCAGACTGAGTAAGGAGAAGGTCACAGTAAGCTGCCTGTCGGGCGCTAGAATCCGCCACATAACGCAAGTACTCAGGTCTCTCAACAGCAGGTACAAATACGACTCAGTCATTGTCCACGCTGGTGTAAACGACCTGAGATGTACCTCCTTGGACTACATGAAAAGAGACATCGAGGAGCTCTCTGATTATGTAGCCCAGGCAGGTATGACCCTGACCTTGAGCAGTATCCTACCTTCACCAAGAATGATGCCACAATACAGAGATAAGATGATCAGCTTTAACAATTGGCTTAAACACTGGTGTCATTCAAAGGGGATCCAGTATCTGTCTGCCTGGGATGACATGCTGGACAAGCCACGCTGCAAGGGACGGCTTGCACCTGTCACCCTGGGATTCGGATATTGGCAAAGGCTCTTGCCACCCCATAGTGCCTTTTTAGGCAAGGCTCAAATTCTAAACCTACCACCCTAGAACACAAAAAGGAAAAAACTAAGGGTAATGCTGCTCAATGCCAGAAGTCTGAATCTCAAAATGCACGCACTCGAGGCCCTTCTCAGTATGGAGAACATCGATGTCTGTGCTGTGACAGAAACCTGGTTCAAGGCTCCTGAGAGCACCCCAGCACTATCAGGTTTTACCTCATATCATGCGTTCCGGCCCCAAAATCCGGACAATACCAAGAAAGGAGGGTGTATCCATATTCATCAAGGACTCCCACACCTCAAGACTGGTTGCAACGCACGATGCATCGGAGACCATCCAGGTGCAATTAACCATAGGCAAGACTGCTCTGCAAATTGTAGCATGTTACAGGCCACCCTCACAAACTCAGGAACCTCACATGGCCTTCCTGAAAACACTAGAGGGGATAAATGTATCACCAAACACCATCATACTAGGTGACTTCAACTACCCTAATATAGACTGGGAACACTACTCAAGCCCAAACACCCTAGCCCAAAAGTTCCTGGAATTCATAAACTCAAATGCCATGGAACAACTAGTTACCATCCCCCAAGAGGAGATAACATACTTGACCTCATCATCACGAACATGGGAGCACAATGTTCAACACCGGAAGTATACCCCTCACTGGTGAGATCAGATCACAAACTAATCTCGCTGGAGGTCCTCATCCCACCCCACCTGAAATAAAAAGACCACAGTAAAGAACTTCTCGAAGCCGACTTCACACTTCTAAAGACTAGTGTGGTCTCCTTTAAGGCCCCGAGCGGCGGAAAACAGTACACATGCCGCTGAATCACTTACAAATGCCTTCTACCAGCACCTGCAGGACTGCATGGATAAGGCAATCCCAAGCAAAACAAAGACTCTCTGTACCAAAGGCAAGCGTCCAGTCTGGTGGACCCCAGCCATAAACAAACTCTACAACAAAAGGAGGAAGCTACTACAAGATAGAGCAAAATCCTTAAAAGGTAAGACACCCTTGATCACTATAAGTAAAAACTAAGAGCTCTCATAAAATCATCCAAAGCAAATTTTGAGAGAAAAATAGCTAAAGACTCAAAAGACAATCATAAGGCCTTCTTTAGCTATGTTAGAAACCTGGGAGGAAACTCCCAGATATGCTCAGAACTAGTTCAAAATGATGTGAAGATTACTGATCCTACGGACATTGCCAACATACTGGCTGACAGGTTCAGTGCAAACTTCTCCCCCCCCTCCCCCCCAAAAGGAGAGATATCTATACCAAATGATTGCAGCCCCCCAAACATCTCCAACGCTCAAGTGAGAACTGCTCTCTCCAAAGCAAAAAACACAGCATCCATGGGACCTGATGGTGTCCCCGGCTGTGTGCTCCACGAACTCAATGAGGAATTAAACCCACAGCTAGGACAGCTGTTTAATCAGAGCCTTACCTCTGGATACGTACCCAGGGAGTGGCGCACTGCAACTGTGGTCCCACTTCACAAAGGCGGTGCCTCCACCGACCCTGGAAATTACCGGCCCATTAGCTTGACAAGCCTTATCTGCAAAGCCATGGAGAGGATCATAATGGACCTCATAAATAAAGACATAGGGAATTTGCAGACTTTGGATCCAACCCAGTTTGGCTTTGTCAAAGGCAGATCATGCCTTTTAAACTTGGTTGACTTTTTGAAACAGTCACCAAAGCCATTGATGAGGGAAAGGCAGTCCATACAGCCTACCTCGATCTGGCGAAGGCCTTCGATACAATACCCCACTCGGGTATCATTGAAAAACTCATCAGCTTAAATATTAACCCATACATCACAAGATGGGTTGCAAACTGGCTGAGTGACAGAACCCACAGGGTCAGAGTTGCTGGCGCCATGTCAGACTCAAAGCCTGTCACATGTGGTGTCCCACAGGGCTCAGTCCTAGGCCCACTCTTGTTTGGCATCTACTTCTCCGAAGTACAAGCAAACACAGGAGGGTTATGGCTGACAAAGTTTGCAGATGACTGCAAACTGAGCGCCATAGTAGAAAACACATCTGACACAGATATCCTTCAGAAGGGTCTCACAGAAACGGATAACTGGTGCCAGAGCCATGGCCTAAAGTTAAATGCCAAAAAATGCATAGTCATACCCTTCAGGAAAAACAAGGTTACCCCTAGCTACCAAATAGGTGGCAATCCACTGAGCACAGAAGAAGTTATCAGGGACCTGGGGACCCAGGTTGATAGTAGTCTGTCATTCGACACCCATGTAGCTAAAGTAGTTAGGAAGACCTTCTACATTGCCCACCTTATCATGAAGGGATTCTCATCTAGATCAACGGAGGTCATTGTCTCCCTCTACTCATCACTCATCAGACCAATGATTGAGTACAATGCCCCATTCGGAATGTATCTGACCCGACACTTGCAGCAGCTGGAGAGGCCACAAAAGTTCCTCACCAAAAGGATAAAGGGTCTCAAAAATCTGTCCTATGCTGCCCGACTGAAAGAACTCCAGCTCTATTCAGTCGCTTACCGCATGCTCAGAGGTGACCTTTGCCTAACATACAAGGCCATGTCAAACCCAGATTTGATGAATATGCTTCACCTCAAAAAATCTAGATCCATCAGAGCCACAAGGGCGGGAGACTTAAACCTCGACACGGCTATTAATAGGGCGTGCTGGAGGGATAGATTCATCACCCAAAGACTCCCTATGCTGTGGAACAAAATCCCGGTATATGTGAGGCACAGCACCTCGCTGGCCTTGTTCAAGAGAAATCTTGACCAATGGATGGGAGATCGCAGATATACCCCAGGGATTACCTCAGTGTCACTGCTCGACAGAGGCACAGCAAAATAATGGGTATAGTTCCCCTTACTAAAGGGGTGGCGTAAGCCACAAAACTATGGGCTAGGCTTGTAAATGCCCTTGGGCAGATAGCCTAGTATGAACCTATGAACCTATGAACCTATGAACAACATCTTATCATAATGATTACACTATCCATTTTGTTTTGGAATGTGAATGGCCTCAGAGATATAGACAAAAACATAGATAAGAGCATTGAATTATATTAAGAAGTGCAGAGTGCAAATAACGATGCTAACAGACACATTTGGAAAGAACTGAGTATATGAATTTGATAAAGAAAGGACTTCAGGATGGATATTCAGCAAAATACCAAGTTCAAACGAAAAAGGGAGTACTTAAACATATTGCTAGAGGAGCTAGCCTATAGTGATAAAACAGGGAAAAAATTAAATTTGGGGTAGTAAGGGACTACTAGCAAAGGGGGGATTACATTGGCATGTATTTATATTCCACATAAGTGTGTGTGTGTGTGTGTGTGTGTGTGTGTGTGTGTGTGTGTGTGTGTGTGTATATACATATACATACACACACACATATATATATATATATATATATATACGGCAACACTTCATAATCTCAAAATTCTGAAATACCAAATTTCAGATTCCCAAGATTATAAAGCTGAAAGCTCAAAAGTCCGAAACCCCAGAAGCGCGAATTTCAAAATCCCGAAATACAGAGATTGTGAAGTGGAGCTTCTGGTGGTGCGCTGTGCGAAGGGATAGCTGGAAGTTTAGGTAAGTATTTATGTTTAAGGGTTTTGGCTAAGGGCTCTAGTGTGTGTCAGTGTGTGTGGTTACTATGATCTGTGTGTGCAAGGGGAATGTAGCTTGTATGGTGGTGTTTGTGTGTGTCTGTAGTGCGACTGTAGAGTTAGTATATTTAAGTAGGGGGGTTGGGGCGCAGCCCCCCACATGGGGGTGCAGGATAGCTTGCCACCCTGCTTGTATGTAGTGTAGGTTTTAGTGTTTGTGTGTTGGGGGAAGATGAGTATGTGTGTGGTGTATGGTTAGTGTAGTGTTCGCAATTTTAAAATTTGCGCTTCTGGGGTTTCGAGATTGTCAGGTTTCGGCTTTATGATCACAAAATTCTGAAATTCGATATTTCAGGATTTTGGGATTATAAAGTGAATCCATACACACACACACACACACACACACACACACACACACACACACACATATATGTTGTTATTTGTCTTTTGGATTTTTCCCGGTAAGGGGTTGCCACAACAGAACTCCGGTCCGCTAATGATTGGCAGTAGATTTTTTTACAAAACACAGAGGTGCCAGCTCGATGCCCAACCTTCAATGAAGGCACGCCCATTTATGCACGCATGTCTTTCAAATGCTATCCAATCACAGGGAGGACATGCAGACTCCACACAGAAGGCACCCCCAAGCCAAGCCGAGAATTAAATGGGAGAACCTCTTGCTGTGAGGTAACAACGCTACCGCCATACCACCACGGCTTATATATATCTACGTATGATTGAAAAAGAGCAAAAGGATCCAAAATGTCATGAAAACAGCATCCATGCAAACACAAGAATATCAAACAAAAAGTACAATAGTTGAACAGTCTCTTCAAGCACAAGACAAATACAAACACAGATCAATACTAGAGCCACCTAAACTGACGCATTCAATTACTTCCTAGTACCCCTCCTATTCCTAAAGTTAAAAACTATACATGCGTAACATTGTAAACATTACATTTCACACACTCCAGCCCAAGCAGCCAACTCAGTTTTGTTCTCATACACACACAGTCATACTCATTTTTGTCAACTTTCAAAACACTAAACAACAAATGACCACTTGCACACTTAAGACCAGTTGAAAGTCAATCAAGTTGATATCTATACATGCACACACACACACACACACACACACACACACAGACACACACACACACACACACACACACACACACACACACACACACAAAGACATTCATTACATTGAACAGATGTAATTTTGACACCCGGATCATCAACCACAAAACAATCAAATGCAAAACATTAAAAACATCTTCAGAGATATTCTTTGCTGGGACAGGGAGGGGAACTTCCCTTTCACACCCTCTGATACTTATATATACTAACTCTGAGATCACACAAGAGTGGGAAAGGGCTAAAACCAAGTTGTACTGCATTCTCAAACAACAAGCTACTGGCTTATTCCATACTTCTAAAAAAGCCAGTAGTACATGTATTCATCTTGTTGTATTCAAAGTTTTGTGGTCGATCTTCTGGTTTTCAAAATTATGGCCATTCAACATAATGAATGTATCCTGTATACATATTTTTTTTTCCTTCCGTTCAGACTATTTCCAAGGCTAAGTTAAAAAATGGTCTACTAGGATTAGTACTCTCTACTTTGACAGACACATTTTAAATAAAATTAATACATGAAAATGCATCATCTCAAGCATTTATGAGCATTAAGCCACGGGCACAATATTTCCCCCCCCCCAAAAAAAAACAAGACTAAAATTATTTTCTTATTGATTGTTCACTTCAGTCTTATACTGTAACTTCTTTCGATAACTTAATTTGTAGGTCAATCTCAGTATCTATCCAGAGTTTTGTTATTTTTGTCTTCTGATTTTGGCAGATGTGGTATTGCCCACAGACTGAAGCTCTTGTTTTAACAATTATTCCCACTTCTCTGGCTAATGTGCTCTGCTCAAGACATTTACTGTGTAGTTCCTTGCCATGTAAATGACTCCACTAGTACTGACAAGGCATCTCCGGCTAAGCTGGCTGTGCATATCAGGAGGAGTTGTTAGCATACTGCATAACAATTATCTCCAGGCATGGAGACATGTTATAAGAGATCATAGGGCAGATGCCTGAGGCATAAGTAAATTTTAATGCATCTTGGTAACAGTAATAAAAAAAAAGTTAGTGGTGATAGGATAGATACAAATGTTCAACTGATAATTAATAAGAGAAGAATAGTTAACTGTATTCACTGCATTTTAGATGTCTTTAAAGCTGCTTCTATGAACTTGTCTTTATTTATTTCAGTTCCTGTAATGGCAAAGTAAAGCAGTGTCATCCTCATGATGAGTTCTGCAGTTGTGTTTTGATGAATATGGATTGATTGTCTAAAGATGATTGAAAATACAGTTGTGCTACTTAAACTTAATATAACATTAGATATCTGAACGGTTACTGCTGCAGTAACCTTAGCTATATGGGATATACTCTGCCAAGGATATAACACCTAGCTAGCTTTCATAGCTTTAGGAAGCATTCAATGCACTCAGACTGTGAGACAAATCAAGCTAAGCACAGTAAAAAAAAACAAGTCTGTGCCCAAAACCTTCAGAGCTTTCCTGCCAGGAGATAGAGGGAGGTGTACCTCTGAAAGGACATTGCTAAGAATAACCAAAAATAAAAGTCCACACCCTCACATAAAAACACACAAAAAACAAGGGGGAGGGAACAGCTACTGCAGCAATAATCATGCAAAACATCTACTGTTATAGTAAGTGTAATTTACACAACTGTATTATGTTTAACATATTGATCACTGCTGCAGTAACCTTAACTGTACGGGCAGATTACCTCAAGCTAACTACATTTGAGAGGTAGAAGAAGAATCTATGAGTCCCTGAAGAATGGTCCTAGCAAAGCTTGATATGGACCTGGAAAAGGAATCAAGCTTATATTGCTTTGTAAAAGTATGCACAGAGGACCAAGTAGCAGCTTATAGAACACATCTGGAATCCAATTTTGTCCAGAAAGCCATAGATGAAGTCAATGCCCTGATACAATGACCCTTGACCCTGACATGAATAGTTTTGTTATGGTGAGTATAACAAAAGGTAAAATGCCTTAGACAGCCATTTTGAAATAGTCTCTATTGACACGGATTGTCAATTCTTCTTACATTCACAAGAAATGAACACTTGATCCGAAGATCTGCAAGATTTACTTCTGTCAAGACAGTAACCAAATTGTCTGTGAACAGCCAAGCTATGGAGTATCCTTTCTCCCTCATTTTTAGGTTCAAGAAAGAAAATGGGGAGATGGCTTAAAGTAAACTCTAATACCACTTTAGGTATAAAAGAAGGATTAGATCTCAAAGAAATCCTGTCCCTTTGGAAAATGAGATAGAGAAGAGTCATCATAAGAGCTTGCAACTCAGATACCCTTCTTGCATTTGTCAAATCAATCAGTAAAACTGTTTTCAGTTTTAAGAATCTCAGGTGCCAGATTAAGTGGTTCAAATGGACCAAGTGTATGATTCTCTAACACAAAACTAAGATCCAAAAAAAAACATTTTTCTTGGAGGCTTCTTATGCAAAACCCCTTTTCACATAAGACTGCACTCAAAGACAGGGATCTATGGGGAGATACAGTGAAATGGCTAATAAATGGATCTTGACAGAGGAATAAGAAAGGCCACAGGATAGGAACTCACAAGTATTGTAAAACAAGACAACAACTAGACCTGAATATGTGCTGGTTATGTTGCTGGCACCAACTAGAAAACCTTTTACATTTGCTAATACATGATTTTCTAGTAGCAGGCTTTATTGCCTCTATTAGTACCTGCTGTATGCCCACAGAAAATAGATGCCTAAAAAGAATTAAGAATATATCATACTTTCCTGAAGAAGAAAGTAATAAAACATCAACAAAATTAAGAAAATGTAAGTTTTTCTTCCTCCAAAGGGAACTTATCTGATTTGCAAAGGAAAGTACAAACTAACTGTCGAGCCTCAAAAGCCTCAGAAGAGCATACTCTTTGGCAGCAGAAAAGCTCTGAAGGGCTTTTTGCCGAACCTCATATTTTAGTCAACTCATCTCAAGTTGCTTGACAGTTGGGCACACTGAAAGTGCTCTGAAGCTTTGGAAACTGGCCAGCTGTTATATCCTTGGCAGGATATAACCCATATTGCTATAGCTATTGCAGCAGTGGTCAATATGGTGAACATTAGTTGTGACTCCACTATTTTCTCTAGGAGTTTAGAAAAGGTAGATAGGACCACCATAGATATAAAACTGTTGAATGTGTTAGCAGTTCCATCTTCATAAAGTGAAAGCACTGATACCCCGTTCTATATTAGTAATACATAAGACATAGTTATGCTACAGATAAACAATAATAAGAATTTACAGTAATTATTTTTTGTTATTCAAAAACATGAATGTTGGCTAGGCAGCTCAATCAGCGTGCTTACTGTAAATTCAGTGTTACTAACAGAAAAGACTTAAGTAACAGTGAAACAGGGATTGTTTCAACACAGCTACTGAACTTGCAGAACATCTCGGCTAAATACCAAGCACTCCAAAACCCAGTAAACACCATAGCATATGCTGAGCTATTTACAAAACTGATACCCATGTAGAGCGAGGTGTGCCCATTTGTATTAAGAACATGGTAAACCCAAATGACAAGCCACCTTGGTAGAATCACAATATCAATTGTTTATGTAACAGAAGAAAAAAAATCTTAGCCAAGCGTAAGAGGAACAAAGCCATACATACTAAAAGCCTCTGACCAATCTACACAGGCAGCTATGAGGGTTAATTAATACTTCAATGGCTAAATTTAAAGGAAAAATAGCTTCTTAGGCAAAAGGCAACCACAAAGCTTTCTACAGATATATCTGTAACCTCAGGGGAACTATACAACAATCAGCAGAACTTAATGTAAATGGCATCACCCACACTGAACCAGAGGCCATTGCCAAAATCTAGAAACAAAGTTCAAGCTATAAACCAATTTGCTCTTCCTGTCCTAACTTACAGTTTTGGAGTGACTGACTTGCCCCAAATGATGTTAGAATGGTTGGACATGAAAACAACAAGGATGCTTCATACTTATCAAATGATTTATAATAATCAATGTACACGAAAGACTATATATTACCCATTCTGAAGGAGGTATCGTTCCCCCTTGAAGTTCATTACATGTACAGATCTGCAATTGTGGAGCTGCATATATATCTGCTGACCTCACAAGACCCAAACATAGTGAAATTTTAAACAAGAGGAGAACAAGTCTAAAATGGCTTCCTTGCTTAGTTTAGCCGAAGCATGTCAGTGTGAAGCAGGAATAGAAATCAAACCAGAAGAAGATAAAAATCAGGCAGCAATTTAATGTGCCAAAAAAAGATAGAGAGAATATAAGGTGAAAGATCAGATGAGAAAGCAAATACAGGTTTTGTATAAGAGAATTGGAAATAGTTACACATCTTGTTGCTGGTTGTGATACAATAATGGCAGAAGGACTGTATACTGAAAGGCAAAACAAAGTGGCAAGACTGTTGCACTGGGGACTGGTAAACATTATAATACTGAAGTAGCTTAAAAATATTGGAAACATGAGCCACAAAGCATTTTAAAAAATGATGAAGTTTATATCAAAAAGTCCCATAAACAATCTGTTCTAGACTGGACTCTAGTCAACTCCCCCAAACAAACCTACCAGACAGGCTGCCTTCCATATGGTCTCAATGACTATCTCCCCACTTTCCTCCTATGGAAACGTACCAACATAGCCAAACCCATCATTTTTAGACAAGTCAGAGATGATCATAAACTATATACACAGGAATTCAACACTATTTTAAAACACAGTAACTGGAAACCAATGCAAACCCTAGGTTTAGACCAGGCAGTTGAATACTTTAACAGTGTTTTCATCAATGCCCTAGACAGAGTTGCTCCCGTTAGGAAAATCAGAGCCAAGGCAAATTATGCACCATGGCTAACTATGGAAACTAGAGCCCTACTAAAATCTAGAGATAAAGCCTGGAAAAACTGGAAGAAGGATAACACTAGCCTAGCCAAACAAAACTACCTACAACTTAGAAATCAGGCCAAGAGACAAACCAAACTAGATAAACAAAATTATTTCCGTTATATCTAAAACAGAGACTCAAAAGATCCCCAAAAGTTTTGGCATGCTATCAACTCTCTCCTAAAACCAGGCAAAACTACCACTTCCACTCCTAACTCCACCAAGGACAATATGGACATAGCCTCCAATTTAATCACCACTTCACTGAATCCATCCTAACTTTATCCTCCCAACTATCCAAAAACAACCCTACACATAACCCAACCAAATGCCCTGAGAATATCTCACATTTTTCACTCTCACCCATACCAACCTCCAAAATTAAGAAACTCCTCCTAAAACTGAAACCAACCACCCTTGCCACTGACAACCTACTAACCAACTTCTTAAAAATAGCTGCTCAATCCTTATCCTACCCTATTTCTATTCTTATCAACTGCTCCATACAAGAATCTTACATCCCACAACTATGGAAAATATCATATATTATTCCACTTCATAAAGGTAGAAAAATCTTATGAATACACAAATTATCGTCCCATTGCTATTCTAACACCCTTATCTAAAATACAAGAGAAATGTATACATTCTCAAGTGATACATTTCCTAAACTCACATTATCTCATCTCCCACACACAGCACGGTTTCAGGCAACACCACAGCACAACTGCTCTGCTTTCTTTTACCAATCTAGTCAACCAACAGAGAAATAACTTTGTATCTGCAATATTTTTAGACCTCTCCAAAGCATTTGACATGGTCTCACATTCCTTACTACTCGACACCCTAGCCTCCCTATCCTTTGCCTCATCCACTATAGCATGGTTTAATAGCTATCTGTCTGAAAGACAGCAATCTGTCCAATGGCAAGGTGTACTATCCCCCTTACTCCCAACTACCATAGGTGTACACAAGGCTCAATATTAGGCTCACTTCTTTTCTCCATACATACCAATAATCTCCATACCATCACACAGCATGCTTCACTTATACAGTACACAGACAATTCAACTCTTATTTGTTTGGCACCATCAATCACCACTCTAAAACAACTCACTCAGGAATCTTTTAGCTCTGCCGAAACATGGATCACTCAAATCCAACTTATCCTAAACCCTAATAAAACTAAATTGTTACTTTTCACCCCCAGCAAAACCATGCCTACTCCTCTATCCTTCACTATCTCCTCCAAAAATATTATCTCTCCCTATGACCACACCAAACTCCTGGGTGTTGAAATTGACAAAAGCCTACTTTTCGACATCCATATTTCACAAACAATCAAAAAGGTCCATAAAAAATGAAAACACTGTATAGACATATAAAATCCCTCACAAGACAAGCTCGGATTACCCTTGCCCAAACTCACCTACTATCCACTCTAATGTATGCTGCTCCTATCCTTACCCATTTCAGAAAACTTGACCTTGCCAGTCTTGAGTCATGTTATAACAAAATCGCCAAATTTGCAAAAAACTCCACCTTCAGAACCCACCACTGCCAGGTTCTAAGGAAACTACAATGGTTAGAACTTCCTCAACTACTACATTACTACCAGCTAGTCATCGCCTACAATACTGTAAGACATCCTGAAAAAAAAACAGCACTAGGTCAACTCCTCGCCCACTATAATACAAATCGTCCTCTCAGCTCATCTGACAAATCTCTACTCTGTATCTCAATGGCTAACAATACTACAGGAAAAGCTCTGTTCTCTCACACCATAGACAGAACCTGGAATAGCCTACCTTCTGCTCAGATTTCTGACTCAACTCTTACCCATTTTAAAAATTCACTTAAATCACACTTAATGGAAAAATGGCTA